>NW_010517527.1:1850-8160 GCF_000687285.1 Phaethon lepturus
GCTCACTTAAAGGAGACTACTGTATTAATATATAAGTTGCTCGAGGGAGGGTTTTTTGATGTCTGTTTGATATTGCAGTGTCCTGAGCTGGCAGTAGCTGTAAGGCAAGTAGTATCTTGAAAGGTGGTTTTCTGCCTTGGTTTTGTTATACTGATTATTTTTTTTTTTTAATTTTACATAATAATATTTTACTCTGAAATTTGGACAAGTGTCTCTACTGTAAAGCTTCAGTATCAGAGTTCAGTGACTGCCACTGTTTGATACAGTGTCAGTTATCCTGTTTATTCCTATTTCCTGTTGTCTTTTTTTAATATCATTAGTCTGATCTCTGATTTGCAAGAGGAGCTTGGGATATTGCCAAAAAGTTCTTAAAATTGCTACCTTGGGATACATCATCCACAGAAATCTGGCAGTGGGAGAGGCTGAGGAACAGCTAGAACAATACAGCTGTCTTCTTCACCCACCTACCTCACATTTTTTTCTTTGCCTCCTGCTGTAAAAGTTGAAGCTTAATACTTGTTTGAGACTTTTAATGGCATAATTTGTTTGTTAACATTTATTTGCAACTTTAAAATGTAAGATGTAAGAATTCAAGTAGCTTTGAATAATTGATTCTGATCACTTAGTTTAGGTTCATGTTTGTTATTCTTGAGCATTTTCTTTTTTAGCACAAAGCTGTTCAAACACTGTAGCTTCAGAAATAGCTTGCACAGCAATATTTATCGATAACAATTAGGTTATTGGAAAAATTTTACGTTTGGATTTAATTGAAAGATGCTTCTGAAGATGATGTTTTAAAGGTATAGGAGTTCTGCTGGATGGGTTATGTGGAACCATTTTTCATACTTCTTTGTTAAGATAGCATGAAATGGAGGTGTGTGTGTGGTTTTTTTCTTCCACCCTGTTCCTTCCCTCAGGGAATTCACAGCTTTTCCTGCAGCATAAATATTGGTATGGCATCCATTACTTCAGTTAATTAGTCATATGGAGGAATTGTTCTGACTAGTTGTGGATGTTGAAATTGTGTATTACAGTATGCGTTATTACCTCCCCTCAGCCCCTCTGTTTTTGAGATTCTAGTCTTGACTGACAGTTGGTGTGGTGTACGTATAAGTACTGTATACTTGGAAATCCACAGATGAACTTCAAAGTTCAGGGCCTTTGAGATAAGTAGCAGGAACAAAAAATTTCAGTTCTCTCATTCAGCTATCTGAACAAGGGGTAGTAGAGGTTTAGGCAGCCCTCACAACTTGCTTGGGTAGAGGGTACCTTCCCCACTAGAATGTGGCCAACTAATTTGTTATTTTTGTAAGCACTAATCTTAAGCTTTTTTCCTATTTAGAGTATGATTGTAGCACCTCTCTCTAAACTGAAGTACTGTTAACTCTCAGGTAGATAAAAATGTGTGAAAAGATATATATTTAATACCCAGGCTCTGTGTGCGTTTCATCCACGTGCAGTCCACATGTGAGTCTCCTCCAAATACCTGGAAGAGTTCAGTCTTGATTTAAAACATACACAGGATGATGAACCATTAAATATGTGAAACTGTTGAGAGGATAACTTGGCTGCAGCAGTAAATGTTGGATTTCTTAGAAAGCAACACCTCCCCTGCCAAAATCTGAGCAGGAATAGTTGACCTTATAGCGTTTATTACTTAATGGGTACAGTGTTCTGTTTGGCACTTTCAGATGTTGTTTACTGCAGTATAAGCTTCTGCATCAAGCTCTCTCAGTCCTTCTAAGTTGAAAAACAAAGGTGGTTAGGCCCTGGAAGGCATCTAGCCTTGAAGCGTGTTATCTGGTATCCATGGTGCCTGTAGGGAACTAGATAGCCTGACTATAGGAAATGTTCTTGTCTATTTTTGTTTGGCTGGTACATCTACATGTTGGTTGGTCTACATTCTGTCTTAACACAGCCATCACTACTCTCTGATCAGGATCTTGAGGCTTTGCAATGAAAACATCCTGGATTAGATTACTCTCTGCTCCCTGATGGAGTAAACATGCATCCTGTCAGCTTGAATGACAACCCATTGCAACAGATAGGCTTAATTTAAGCAGGTTAAAGTTAGGCCATTTAGCACTGAAAAAGGTGCTTGTACACAGTTGTACCCAAGGAACGGTGTGTACACTTGTGTCTCAAAAAAGATTAGAATTTCACAAATGAAGCATCCTCAAGTGATACACAGCAAGCTTGACTTCTAAACAGTTGTTCTTTGCTTCATTGAAACTCCATTTTGAAAAAAAACAAAAAAAACAAAAAAAAAAACCAACAAACTGCATGCAAAGACACAGTCCCAGGCAAGACCTGAGGGTGGGGAATAAGAAATGAGAGCAAGACCTTATGCCAAAATGTAAAATTCACCTGGTATAGCAATGGGTTACAATGTACATGCATCACGCCTTGTTAGCAGAGGATGTCAGCATGGAAAAAATAATGTCATTGATAGCCATATATTGATGAACTACATGAATGTTTAATGTCTTATTTGCCAGCAGCCTAACTTTTTTTTCCCCGAGGTGGAAGGCTCTGCGAAGAGCACAACTCTTCCTTTTTAATGCTTGACCTCTCCCCGCCCTGCCCCAAGCTCGCTGCTTGCTTACTGACTCTGCCCGATTGGCTTCACAGTAAACTCTAGGACTGCTGTGGTAACTGTCATACCAAACTGTTTCTTATTTTGACAAAATGCCTGCAGTCCTTGTGTTCATAAAGCCTTCCCCTGCCTGTTGCAATTCATGGACAGATGTATTGTGGATCAGAAAACACGGATCCATGTTTCCTCAGTCTTGGGGAAGTAGATCAGGGAATTGTATACCTTCATCTGCTCAGTATTGTATTTGCCTTCAAACTTTTTTGATCAGAAAGGAAAGGCTGAGATTGGGGCAGTGGCTTATTATATAAAATATATCCCTTTAGTTTCAAGTTACACAAATGCAAAGAGTAGCTTGCAGGTTTTGTTATAGTCTTTCCTAAAAGAAGACAGTTGGGTGATGTCGTAGAGACTGACTTTGCAGTGCTGGGTAGTGACAACTCCAGTTGATTTCAATAGCAGCTGCAGGTGTCACCTCTAAAAAAGAATCAAGGCCTTAATGGTCAACACTTCAGAACCACTCTTTGAAAAAGGGATTTATTATTGGCATGCTGTGTGTGCCAGCAACTATTTGCAGCTTGCCCAGAATAGAAAGCCTAAAGACTAAGTTTCATGTAACTATAGAAAATCTGTCTTCTAATTTTAAGCAGAAATGTTCTTTGCACTCATAATCTTTCATACATTGATGTCACTAAATCTAGAATTTCTTATGTCTTTGAAATAAATCTGCCTCAGAGGACAGTATTCTGCTAGCTATTTAAGCTTTTATACCTTAAAGTTCTGGGGGTTTTTTGAATGTCACAGAGGTGATCAGATAGTAAAGAACACTTCTATTTATACACCTTGAAAGCTTCCTTAAATAAACACTTGCGTATTTATTAGAAACACTGAGGCTGAACTCGAAACTTGCCAACAAACAACCTTACCTTCCAGACATTGAGAGTGGTATGCTTAGACACCTCTTGTCAACTTTCTAATCTTTATTCCAGAAGGTACTCCAGCCAGCCTATCAGTGAAATGCTACCCTCTTAGCCACACAGCTGTTGTGGGTGTTAAATCTTTGGCTGAAAATGGACTAGGTGTTGAAGTAGTCAGGATTACTCTTACACTAGAGGATGTGAGCTGGAGAAGAGGGCGAGGTAGAAACAGAGCATGTTCGGTTCACTGCAGCATGGTGGAGGCTTTGTAGCACTCTGGACTGTTTGAAGAGGTTTCACACACTGTTTTCTCAAAAAAAAAAAAGTCTGCATATAAAATGTCTGCTAAAGACGTGACTACTTGTAGCTTTAATCTTAAGCAATCAGTATGTCTTTAACATAGTTGGTTGGGGTAAAACCACAATTGATGGTGTTTATGTCAGACTTGTGATGTTTAGCCTAATTGGGTGACCTTCCTGCTGTGTTGTAGACTTTCTGAGAGAGCCTGTGAAGTTCCAGGAAATCTGTTGGCGTAGATGTTGAGAAGCTTCATGTTGTAAGCTACCTTCTGTGTTTGATGCTACTGCTTGTATTCCTTGCTCAAGTCCAGCTCGCTTTGAGTTACTATTAGAGTTCACTGTTTGTCAGCACAAAAACTGCAAACAAATTAAGCTTCTGTCAAACAATAAATTATGTGAAACAACTGTGTTTTCTAGATGTGAAAAATGCCAAAAACGGTTTAGTGCGTTTTTAATCTGTTTGTCATTAATCACTTGCCAGAAAGTTTTTCTTGTATGGGAAGGATTTTGAGACAGATGTGCAAGGTGAATGTTTTTTTTTTTTAAAACTTATTTTAAAATTACTTTTGTCCTATCCCTGTGGGTCGGGGGCTGTCTGGCCCCTCTTTTGAGCAACGCCATCAAGTTGCTGTGTGTAGGTGAGATGAGTGGAATTAATCTTTTCTGTGTAGTCTGACTTGTTCAATTGTCTTTCCTGTAGGTGTTGCTTTGTGTGAGTGTTGACTCTGAAATACATGACATGAACATACTTTAGAAACTACTTTATTAAGTTCATAAAGCAGCTATTGTATACTTAGTCATCTGCAGAAGCTTTAAATTACTGTGTGCCTGAAAGCTTCCCTCCCTCCTCTTCTGAAAACAAGGCCAGTGTTTTGTCAACTCTGTGTGGGTCCTGTTTGCATTGCTTGCTCTTGTTCACAGCTTCTCAGCCTACTGAAGAGACTAAAAAGGGAGGGCACCTTCCTGCTAGCACATCAATTTACTTTCCCTTGGTCCTCTCCAATTCTAGCTGCTAGTAATTCTCTAATCTGGAAGAAGCTTGAGAGCAGCAATTTGGAAGGAGATAGGCTACTTCAAGGAGTGAGGAATAAGGGTATACTGGCATTGCTTCTGGCTCCTTAATGCTTAGCCAGATGCTTACCCAAAGGTTAGTTGCTACCGTTTCTTGGCAGTAACTCACCATTTTCTTCCTCTTTGGCACTCTAATATGCCTTTGCTGGGCTTCTGGCGAGAAAGCTGCTCTGGCTGTTGATTAGTGGGTGTCTAAAATTGATTGGTCTTTGGCCAGAGATGACCACTGGCAGTACTGTCTGCCAGATCCAGTTGGTGGCTTTTGAGCTGCATGCTCAGCTGTCATGTGAGCAGGAGGTGGACACGTAGCTTGACCACTTTCCCCTGCCACTGCCCCCAGGGTTGGAGAATGAACCAGAGTGGAATGTTAAGACCATCTGTGCTAGGTCTTGTTGGGTACCTGCTGAACTTCTGCCTCCTGTGGGGCAGTAGGACCCTCTCAGAAATGCTGCCTTCCCCTGCAGTAGACCCAGGGACATGAGTCAGGAGGGAGATAGCTGAAGAGCTGTGTGATGGCTTTTGTGTAGATCATCCTGAGTCAGGGAGGAGTGGCCATCCCTGATTTAACCATAGACTTTCGGTGCCTTTACTGTATAAGGGAAAAATACTCTATATAAAACTTAATCTTTAAGACTGCTGTCTTAGGTGGAGACTATCATATGTCCATTGATATTATAGATGAGCAATGAAGCTAGACTAGGACTGAACAAGTTTATTTTTCAGTTACTCTGATTCCTTTGTCTTTTTCTGGTCTGATGGCTAGAGTTTTGCCGAACGAGACTTGGTTTTAGAAATCTGGTGTGTGCAACATAGTAGATACATTTCAACATCACCAAAGATGTACATACCATCCAGCTCTTTGAGATAAATGGTTGCTATTTCCCTGAAATGTCTCTACTACTGCTTTTGATATCAAGAATTTTTCTTGTAATAACATTTGGATAATGTTTTATGAAATCTTGTTTAAGAGTTGGGCTCTGGCTTATGCTTATTTATTAAACTTTATTCCCAAGTTCATTTTTCTTGGAGTTGTAGTTAGCCTTTGTATAAAAAGGAGAAAATGTAAAGGTTTATCTCACTAATTACTGTTTCAGTTACTAAATAAAGTGTAAAAAGCATATTTGACATGAAGATCTGATAGCAAGTGCGAAGAGGAACGCACAGCTGAAACACATAGTAAGCGTGGATTTTTATCTGTGGTTGAAATGACTGTTTGCTCCTCAGTGGCAGTTAGAATGCTATATTAGATGGAAGGGGCAAAGCATTTCAAGGCTAAATGACAGTCTTAGTTGTACTTGATTAGAGCTAGCAGCAGTTGCTAAGAAACAGCCTAATAGTCCTTGAGTAACCAATTATATGTGCCTTGGACAGATGCACAGGTGCTCATTCTCTGAAGTTTTTTGTGGTGTGTTTTTTTTGTTTTTGTTTTT
>NW_010517528.1:0-301 GCF_000687285.1 Phaethon lepturus
ACGCCTTCTCAGCCTGTCCAGTTGTTCCCACAATATTAATGGTTTGCCTACTCACAGGTAGTAAGGTCTGATTTAATACTGCAAATGTGGCACCTGTATCTATTAAAAATTGTACAAGTTTCTTTTTTTTCCCTAACTGAACTTTTACAAGGGTTCTGTTAGGGAAGATTCCCCTGGTCCCCGTCAATTATGTTCCATGTTAGTAATCGTTACCGACTTGCCCAGTCTCGGGCACTCCTTTTTCCAATGCCCCATTTGCTTACAATAGGCACACTGATCTTTTGGGAGGGGGTGATTTCCC
>NW_010517528.1:1126-7024 GCF_000687285.1 Phaethon lepturus
CTCTTTCTGCCATTCAGGGTGATTTCGCAGAGTAAAAAACATATCTGCATAAACCACTTCATCCCATTTTCCCTCTCTCCAAAGGAACAACATTAGCTGTAATAATGTATAATATTCTAATGTCCTGTTAAAGGGCTATTTTCCTTCACCACTGATTACAACACTTAATTAAAGTTTTTCTGTCGACACTTCCCGGCACTCCCCCCAGATCTTTCCAATGCTGTAAAATGCATCCTAATGGACTTTTCTTTAGAATTCTGCCAGTCTGTGACCGTCCCATATCTGATGCAAATTTTACCATTAATAACCAAAATCCGATAAATGACAAACCAATAATCAATACTAGAAATGCATTAGCCAAAAATCAGATAACAGTCAACTGTCGACACTTCCCGGCACTCCCCCCAGATCTTTCCAATGCTGTAAAATGCATCCTAATGGACTTTTCTTTAGAATTCTGCCAGTCTGTGACCGTCCCATATCTGATGCAAATTTTACCATTAATAACCAAAATCCGATAAATGACAAACCAATAATCAATACTAGAAATGCATTAGCCAAAAATCAGATAACAGTCAACCAGACCTCCAAATGGGGATGCAGCCCCTCCACATGGGGAATTTAATCCCCTACAAATTGGGACGCAGCCCCTCCAAATGGGGAATTTAATCGCCTGCCAAATGGGACAGAAGTCCCCCAAGTGTATACCTGTAAGGTTGCTAGCCACCTGGTATATGCCGACCTGCACGATTCACTTCACGTATTATGGACGGTCCCCAATGAGATCGATCATCTTACCAAATTCAAGATTTAAAGATGTCTTCTTACCAGAGGGTCTTTGTTCCCACAGTGATCCAACAGAGAATGGGAGTCTCTCCGGAAAAGATCTCCTGGGGTACCCAAGAGAGTCTCAGACTTATTGAGTTCCGCAAACAAACAGAGGACGTCCCATCTGGGTCACCAAATGATTCAAAGAAATACACTTAAGAAATTAAAACTTAGTAACATCAAAGTATTATTAAGCAGACATTTTTATTATAGTGCCAGATGCATGGAGGATATCTCCGCCTAACATGCATGCCTCGTGTTACCAGCATCTGAATTACATAGAGTACATACATTCATATCCATTGCAATTGTTAACATATTCATGACATTTCCGAGAAATGTTTAACACACTCAAATGTCCCTGACGCATGTGCTGTTAAATGAGTCGGTGGTCCTCTGGTGGTCTCTGGTGGGTTTTTTGTTTCAGACCTTTGTTTCAGTCCATGTGTGGAAATAACAGGTAACAGAATTACAACCACATGAAAGTATACACAAATGTTCTTCAGGCCTAAAGGTGTTTGTCAATTAGGGAATGGAGGAATTTGCTGAAGACAGTTGCAAAATCAACTACAGGAGCAGCATTAGTGTCAGTATATCAATACTGCAGTAATTCATCAAGAATGTCTTATTATAGTTACATACTGCATTATAACTAAATTTGCATTGTTATAGTTATTCCAGACAGTTTTTCTTCTGTAGGTTTGGAGAATATTATTAAGGTGAGATTTCTGGAGAGTTTACTGGAGACCATGTAATGAGAACGGTACTCATGCTGGTTGTACACAATACAAAGAATAAATAAATAATACATCTTTTGAAAAGTAACTCGGTAGATTACTTGTAACAGTACAGAATACATTTCAGGTGTCCCCATCAATACATTGCAAGATACCTGATAGACTTCTGTTACCTTGAAAAGTCTAGGATAAATGATGAACATTGTTTACTTAGTTTGCATTTGGCTTATTAAAATATTTGTGTTTTTCAACCATCAAATATAAAACTCTTGAATGGAGATGTTTTACTTCTGTCTACTTGCTTCCTATTATCAGGACATACAAGATGATAGAATTCTCCTGGTAATTTTTTTCTCCTTCCAATCCATCTAATAATTAGAAAGAAAAAATTCTTCAGTCTTAACAACAGAAAGAATATCTCTTTACTTGGAAAAAGCTCAGCTGAAGTATCTCACATAAATATAGCATATATGATCCTGCTGCCTTTGTGTGTGTATACATGTATGCTGGTGTGTGTAAGGAAAATAAAAAAATATTGGCTTTTGATTGACCAAAAGAAAGTGCCTTACCGTCAGTGACTTGGAGGTTTGGGGGTGTTAATGTTGCAGGAGCCCAGAAGATGGAGATTCACAACTGGAAACTGAGGTGGATAATAATGGCGTTTTAAAGCCATTCAGTGAGCTACTTAGGAAACTTTCTGTTGGTAATGATTTCTTTACAAATGGTTTCTTCCTTTGACTTCTGTAAATATTGTCTGTATCATAAATCAATATCACATGGGCAGCAAAAAGGAGCTTCTGTTATAGCCAGTAAGGACCTAGTTTTGTAGGATTGGTGACTCTCTGGTTTTAGTGGATTTTTTTTATGCTTGTCCTCTTAATGTCCCTGCCCATCGTTGCTTCACACAGCATTCATCAAGAGGAGTGTGTCCAAGAGTTGTGGTGAGTTGAGGGAGAGTGTTTCCTCTACTCTCTGTTCTCGAAATAAAGATAAGAGCTGCAAGAAATTGTACTGGTCAGATCTATCAGTGCCTATGAGTAAATAGGTGATAATTCTGTCAGTTCTTAACAGCATCTTTGTTGATCTTCCATATTACTAGTCTCTTGTGAGAGATAGCTGAATTGTACATTGGTTGGTTTACAATATGGCCGTGTTTTTTTTTTCTCAACAAGAATATACTTATCCAATTTCAATCAAGGGTACAGAACTTCCCTTAAAGCACAGAAGAGCTCTGAATAAGGAAACAAAGGGATAACGTGGGTGTAGACAGCTTGTACATTGTAGAATATATGATATAAATTAAGGCAAGATTTTGGTTTCCTTTCTCAATGATATGTCACTTTTCTTGCAAAATGTGCTATGTGATATAGAATAGAATAGAATAGAATAGAATAGAATAGAATAGAATAGAATAGAATAGAATAGAATAGAATAGAATAGAATAGAATAGAATAGAATAGAATAGAATATTTTCAGTTGGAAGAGACCTATAATGATCTAGTCCAACTGCCTGATTAGTTCAGGGATGACCAAGTTAAAGCATGTTATTAAGGGCATTGTCCAAATGCCTCTTAAACACTGACAGGCTTGGGGCATTGACTACATCTCTCGGAAGCCTGTTTCAGTGTTTGACCACCCTGTTGTTAAAGAAATGAAATTATATTCATCTAATGTCTGAATTATTTGAAGAAAAAGAAAAGAAAAAAAGACAAAAAGCTGTGATACCGTAAGTGTGACTAATATGTGCCCAGTAGATAGAACAGTGTGTAGGGATTCATGTGGCCCAACTCATGTTGAGATTTTTTGCCATTAGTTTGCCTTGTCACATCAAGAAAGTTCTCTCCTTTGTCTGTCTCTGTTTCTTTCCAAGTAGATTGTCTTTAGTGAAAGAGGTCTTTGGCAAAGGGACTGGCTCTTACATTGTGCAGTAATGGGGAACAATTATATTATTGTCTCTAGCCATTATTATAAACTAAATAACATCTAGTGGAATTTTTTGAGGCTTGAAATCCTGTTGGAAGGGTCCTTGAAATAGTTAATGGAAGTCTTGTGAATTTGTATCCTGCTGAGATTTTAGGCAACACTTAAACAGCAACATAGTTTTTAATTACAACATAATTATAACATAGTTATGTCCGGGAATCTCAGTATAAGCCTCTTGTTGCATAGTGAGTTCTGGATGTGCTGAGCAATCTGTCCACCAAGTTTCTGTGTATATCACATGAGGCATACTAAGAAACTAGTGCTAGCATGAAGGTTCTTTTTTAGTTCTAAACCAGATTTGTCAATGTGCCACTTTAATGCTTAACTGGTTTTCATTAGCAATTCTGTTTTGTTTGTCTCTTCATTTCATTTCAAGTTTGCATTGTATTTTGTTACTGTATTATTAAAAATAAAGTAGCTTGTCTAAAAAGAAAAAGAAACCAAGTGCTTTGAAATATGGAATTAAAATGTTTTTATCCTTTTTTCTTACCATCCTCTGTTAGTTGACATACAACAGAGATTCCACTGAAGAGTATCGCTGGGATATAATATTTTACACAGCACAGCAGAGTGCAGTCTGCTTGCTATACCAAATACATCTTGCAGCAGGCCAGAGTTTTAAAGGATATACCCATGAGGGACTACTAAATGAATGCAAGTGGAGTCAAGTACAGGAAAGACTCTTATTCTAAAGATGCAATGTAAGCTTGAGCAGTTGCTGACATTAAGAAAAGCAAGGTATAGGCTGGTTTTGTATAGAATAGACAATATAATGAAAAGGTGTAAGTGATGGTATCCATCAACAGTGCTCAACAAAAAACCTATTTCTTCAACTGCAAACATTCACTGACTTTGAAAATGCTTCTAGAAGACTGGGAACAAAAAACGATTAAAGAATCTGGAAAAAAGTTCTGCTGGTTCTTTTAAAGGAATTTCAAAGATATCTTCTTAATATTGGAAGGAGAGGACCACAAAATGCATCTAAGTGTAGTCATTAGTTGCACAGAAGATCACAGACATTTGATCTGTGCAACACCTTACCTGGTTTTTAAGACCTGGCACACCACTGAACTTGGTAAATACATGTTCATTGCTGCTTTCTGCTTTTTCTCTGTAGGTATTATGAGGATCTTCAGAGTCACGTTAAAAAATGTCTTATGACAAGTAAATTTATGTGATCATTCTTGTGCATGTCTTTACCACTATGTGAAAGGAGGCAAAGTTGTGTGTGTTTATACAAAAAGGAATAAAGGAGCTAAGAGCTGACAGGAATGTTAGAGGGCGAAAAGCTTGTGAAACTGTGGTGAAGATCTTTTAGAAGTTTGGAGTTTCTGGAATAAAACCTACAACATGCCTGCCTACAATCAAGAAAACCACTCTTCATTGAGATGCAAAGCAGACAGCAAATTAACATTCAACTAAGGCAATATAAAAGCAGAAGCTATACATGTAGTAATTAATAGGGAGGAGGTTCTTTGACTTTTCTAGTATAGCAGGTGTAACATTTTTTATTTTTATAATGTAGTGTTCTCCTCTCACATTAGGGATAGCCATATTCTAAATTTGAAAAGAATCTAGTTACATTTTGATTAAAAAATCATCATAGTACCTTAAGGGCAATTATTTTAACTTGTCATACAATTGTCTAAATTATGAGAAGACTAAATTATGTTATCAGTGTTTATTTTGCTCAAATTAAATGTTGCTCTTTGTCAAATTTCTCACACTTGTTATCTTACTACAGCATCAGCCTGAATTGTTATCACATGTTCAAAAAGAATTTTGAGTAAATGAAGAAATATATATAGCTTGCTTTGTAGAATTAGAGGCAAAGAGATTGCCTTCATGTACCTTATCAACAATGTTTCTTACACCATATAATTTAAAAAAACCTATACATTTCTATTAAATATATAATTTCTTTTCTTTTTTTTTTAGATGGTAAAATGAGTTATGCGTCCAGTCATTGGATCCAAATAGAGCTTACCATTCCCTAACTCATTCATTAATTGGATTCTGGGTTTACCAGATTAAAATAGTGAGGTATTCACCCCAAAGCAATACTAACTGCTAACAAATCAGACTCTTGTATGCCGATACTAATTATTTAAATCAATATTTGATACAACATACTTAGAAAATTAGTAACATTACTGAAAATTTCCAGAGCATTAAAATAATGTTTGTTGGTAACTTCTTGAACATAAAGAAAGAATATTGCAGTAGAAAGGAATTCTTAAGTGAATTTCATGGCCAAATAAAATAATACTTTGCTTCTGGGAAACAAGCTAATGCTAATTTTCTGTGACTCAGTTCTTTAGGGTTGTCGTGGTTTAGCCCCAGCCAGCAA
>NW_010517529.1:0-212 GCF_000687285.1 Phaethon lepturus
GGGCGGGGGGTACCGAGCGGGGCCTGCCGCCGTTGGAATCCGAAACACGAGCGAGGCTTTGCATGAAAGATTCCCAGCTCCGTCTACCCCTCATGAGTAATAAGAACGCCGGGGAAAAAGCAAAATGATTCAGACGCTGCTTTCCCAGCCCCCAGCACCTGGAAAAACCTTTATGCTGAATATTAATAATAGCTGCGCGCGAAGGCATGGAA
>NW_010517530.1:0-5904 GCF_000687285.1 Phaethon lepturus
CGGCCCGAGGTGCGGAGGCGAGGAGCCAGCCCAGTGCCTGCTCCTTTCCCGTCAGGAAGGGGACACGGCCCGGAGGAAGCGAGCGGTCACTGGTTCCCAGCTCGCCCTGTTAGCTGAGAGGTTGGAAAGCCTCCGCAGCAGCAGCACAGCCTTGGACATTAATCAAAAGCTTTGTATCCATGTGACTCCGACCCCTTCCCCCCCTTCGCTAAATCTCAGGAAAAAGGAAAGGAAACAACTTCAGGGAAGATTGCGTGCCAGCAGCTGCCTGTTTCACACACAAGCTGCGAGCTCCAGTTTGAGGCTAATTGGAGATCTCCAGCGACAGAGCACAAGAATTATAAAAATGTCCCAGCGAGCTGGCTGGCCAGGGCATCGGCAGTTGTTTTTGTTTTGGTTTAATCAGCAGCAAAAGAGCCATGTCGACTTCCCCTTCCACACCTTCCCACGAGACGTATGTTACAACATACCTCGCCAACTGATGTGTATTACAAATACATGCTTTGATGCTCCTCTGAACAAACATACACAGCTAAGCATGTGGATGTGCTAAGCAGGTACAAACAATATATTCTACCATAGTTCCTCCAAGATGGGGGGTTTTTTAGGTTTTTTGTTTATTGAAACAAAGTTCTATAAAATCCCCAGGTTATACAGTTTTCCTGTCTGCATTGGAAGCTCAGATTTGCATGATACATTAAAAGAGTAAAAAAAGAATCCAGCAACCTTTTCAAACAGTTAGCAAAAAGTATATAGCTACTCATCACAAGAGGAACTGATTTCTTGACAACTGAAATATGTCAGGACACTCTCACATGAATTTTGAGACCACTGTTGAAAGCTGAAGGTCTCTCGGGCTAGCTCTTCGATCTGTGACTGGAAAGAAAATCCAGGTCTTCAACTTCAAGATTCCATATCAAAGCATCTTTTTCAACCTGCAACATCCTAAAAGGAAGGCTGTAAAACTCTTGTACAGCCACAGTGAAAAGAGTCCTTACTGGGAGAGAATAAGCAAAGACATTCATGGAGAACTGGACATCATCTGTCCATCTGTCTGCCTTGGACATCTAAGGGGAAATAGAGAATACGGTTCCCACAAGATGTTTCTCAAAGATCTGAAATAAAAAAGCCTGCTTCTTTGAATGTGTCCTACTTCCCTGCATCCCCTGCTTCCCAAACACTCACAGTCCCCTCACATAAAGCCTAGGCAAGAAGCAGCAGTTGCTGGGACTGGTTCTGCTACATGTATCCTGCACAGCCATTTACATACGTGCAAAGTAGCCTGGAACCTTGCCTGTAGCTCTTGCCTCAATGGGACACTAGTTTGGGATGCCCATTCCAAAAACAGATACTGATTTTCATTAAAATCAGAACTTCATGCTTTTGAGGACCTCACTCCCCTGCCAAATCTGGTTCAAATGGACTAACAGGTTTAAAACAGGCAAGGGCAGAAAAGCCAACACAGTCCAATCACTGAAGCTTGTTTGCTTAGGAAACTTGTCTAAAATAGACAACCTGTCTGATCAGCTGGAAACTTTCTCACCTGCTTGGGTGGGCTTCACCAGTGAGGCACAGAACCAAAGTCCCAAAGCTCTGTGGCATCTGCCCTGATCCTATGGAGGAGATGAAGTGCTTCACACTTGCTTGCACTAGCACCAAGAAAGCCGATGCTATGGTGGGGGAAAAAAAAATATCCACCAAACCCCATGATGGCACAAGTTTTCTCAAGTGATAATCAGCAAATGGATCTGAAACCGCTGGAGCAGAACACTAAGCTACTGTTTTCCCACTCCTAAACGCACGCAGGTGCCGTTTCTCAGGCAGTCATAGCCAGATGCCTCAAACTATTTAACTTTTCTGTCAGCAAGCACCCTTTCTTTCCTTTGGGAGTGCAGAAATAAGAGACAGCTACACTTTCTGATTCGGCCATTCCCCTTTGCTCTTGGCTTCAGCCATGTCCCATTAGTTGTCACAACCCACATGCATGCTCAAAGACCTAAGTGAAGGCTAAGAGAGGCAGGAGCAGCAGCTTACTGTCTTTTTCTTCCCCATCATCTGTAGCAGTAAGAATCCCTTCACTTCAAAAGTTTGTCATCTCATTGCCAGCAGACCTTAAAGCCGAAGTGATCCTTGCCCCAGTTTACCCTCCTGATGTCCTCATACAACTGATTGTTGCTCCTTCATTTAGGCAGGCAGCTTCGGCTATTTGGGTCAGTAAAAGCATAACTGACAACACTGAAGAGATTTTTATGAGTCACTTAAGGCCACTGAATCCAGCAAAGCCCACAGCAGATGTCCAATGATAGGAAAAGTAGTTCTAAGTCCAGACACAATCTATGGAAAACATACGTGCACGTAAGCTTAACCAATTTTCCTGTCAACTTGCTTGAAGTACTAAAGAGAAGGGCAAGATACTCTTTTCCCCTAGTTTCAGGAAAAAGCTGAATTGCTCCAACTGTAGTTTTCAATACAGCAAAATTAGGGAAAAAAAGAAAAAAATAAAAGAAAGGTAGATGAAAAGATGAAAAATTTCAGCCCAAACAATACATTGTAAGCACCTAAAGATCAGATTTTACAGGGTGATATATCAAGGAACCTGACTAGTAGATAGCACTACCTGTCTTAAGTACAGAAACAAGTTATGTAAAACAGTATATTGAAGATGCTAGCATGTAGAGATGGCAATTCTTGCCCCATATGGGGAAAGCCACAGGTTTGGAGAAACTGCAAAAATCAGATTGTTCCCATGGGATGCTATAACTTCGGAATGCAACAAGAACTCTTTCAGTCCAAGGGTAGTTGAGGCCCAAGTCTAAACTCTACTTAGAGAGTCTTGTTGAAAAAATATGTCACCACACAACTTTTGGCCTATTCACAAAACCACATAATTGAGGATGGATGGGACCTCTCAAGATCATCTAGTCCAACCCCCCGGCTCAAGCAGGATCACCTACAGCAGGCTGCCCAGGGTAACAGGACAGGTTGTCCAGCCAAGTTTTCAGTATCTCCACAGATGGAGACTCCACAACCTCTCTGCAAAACCTGTGCCAGTCTTTGACCAGCATTCTACAGTTAAAAAAACCAGTCTTCTCTTGTGTTCAAACAGAATTTCATGAGAGTTTTTTTAATGTGTGCCCATTGCCTCTTGTCCTGTCAGCAGGCGCTACTGAGAAGGGTCTGGCTCCCTCGTCATCATTCCCTCTCATCAAGCATTTCGAAACATTGATAAGATTGCCCATCAACCTTTTCCTCTCTGGGCTGAACAGTCCCAGCTCTCTCAGCCTCTCCTCATATGTCATATCCTCTATTCCCTTAATCGTCTTCGTGGTCCTATCTGATGATCTGGAACAAGTTTCCAGATATTAAACCCTCATGCATGACAGATGGTAGTAATTAAACTTCAAGGATCTGCCATGACACTTGTGTACTCCATGGAGAAACCACATGGATTTGTTTCGGCTTTGCTACTGAACAATGGCTATCAGTGCACAACAGCTCCAGTACCATACGTGAATAAAATAAAACATTCTGCAGGGCTTATTATCTTGTATCTTAGCACTGTAAAGGACTCTTCAGTCCAGCTGGGAATTTAAAATAGTCTTCTTTTCAGAGAAAGCTGAAATATGTTTACTTTGTAGGCTGCTTACCAACACTGAAGACTTTTCTCTCTCCAAGGTTAGTTTTCCTGAAGTACAAAAAACAGGGACGGATAAGTCAGCCATTCCTACTCCCCTTGTAGAAAACACTACTGGGGCTCCTTTTCTTCAGGTAATATTGATAACGCAGTAATTTCTCCCACTCTAACCTGCCAAAATGGTCCATGCAATGCAGAAATGGCTATCAAAGCTAAAACTAGCCTTTTCCTGTAGCAATCTTCACTAGCAGAATTTACCAGAATTTAAAAAAAAAAAAAAAAGGCATAAAAATTCTTAAAAGACCCATCCAAGAAATGTGATTAAAAAGTTCACCTGAATAAAAACAGTTTGTTTACAGGTGGCTCTAATACCATAATGAGCAATGAAAAAGTTAATATGTAAAGGACTTGCTGTAAACTGTTATGAAGTATTGGGGGGTGCATAAATCGAGCAGTTCACTTTTGACACGTTTCTGTGTGCTCATTCACCACAGAGTTTACACTAAACCAGCTTTGCAGCCACAGATTTTAAAGAGAAGTTGTTATTTGTACAGAATGGACCAAAAGGATCAGTTCTGTCATCTTCCTTTATGGCATTTTTGAAGGAAGATGGAGGTTCAAAGATATTTAAATGTCCCCAAGTGCTGTAAGTTTGTGGAGGCAATGTAATATAATCAACATAATGCTTACAGTGAGCTCATATAATCAAAAGATTTCTGCAGATATTCTGAACACCAGCTGGTCCCTCCCTAAAACCAGACCTTTTTACCCCAAACTGCTACAATATTACTTTCTAAGTATGAATGCACTGAACTTCACCACATAGTTTTCTACAGGCCACTAATAATGGTGCATATCTATCCGCAAGGCTTTCAACGATTTTATTCCCACCAGCACAAGGGACACAGCAAAGATCTGTAGCAAACAAAATCTTAACATTCAGCTTTAGTTGGCATGAAAAGAACTACTGCATGATCCAATCTATATATATAGATTATAACTCTTAAGAAAAGGGGTTAAGGGGTGATTAGTAATTCACTTAAAGGAGTGTATTTGACTTTTCCCTATAAGAATCAAGTGTACCTTTAAGAAATCCTGCATCAAGAAGCCACCTAAGTTTTATAATGGCCAGTGATCACTACCAATGGTTTTTCTTCAGAAGGGTATCTAGCATGAGCCAGCACATCTCCAGAACCTCAAGTCAAGAGCTCTGTTAGCTCACATACCTTTTGAATTTAAATTGATATTAAAAGAACATGAACTAACACAAATGCATGGCAGGATCTCCTCAGGAAACTCTAATTAGCTCAGAAAGAAACTGACCTTACATGGAACCAGCATGACAAAGTAAAAATGGTCTTCCACAAGGTGCAACACCAGCTTAGTGTACCTTGATGAAAGTTCTTTAAACTAAAACCTCACCTTATGTAGCATCTAAGCAGAAGGACAGCATGGACAGCTGCAGGCAGTTACTCCACCTCAGTTTCAAGAGGACATCTGATTACAGCTTCTTCACACTAGACATTTAACAACCTTTTTTAAAGCTGATAGGAAACTGAAACAAAACTAGTTATAAACCATGCAAGCTATGAAATAAGCTGAATAAATTTACGCAAGTAATCTCAAAAAGCCTCCCACATCTTAGTGAGAAATAAAACAAATTAACTTCAGAGTATACAAGCTCTTTCATGTTGCTAGCTAGATTTAGATCTCTCTGGATTCTCCATGGGAAAGAAACCATAACTGATCAATTAAAACACCTTTTTTGATCTGCTTATGGGAGCTCTACAGAACAACCAAAGAGAGACTGAGGAGCAAGGCTTTATGTGGAAACAGTGACAGAAAAGTAACTCAGCCACTTCTTTGACTTTTGGATAACAGACAGTAAAACAAAACTTGATATGAAGGAACACATAATGAATTTCCATTTGGTTTACTTTAGGGTAAAAAGAAAAATAAGAATCTAATTATGAGCTTTCAGGAGAAATGTTAGCTGATGTACAATGAGTTCTTCAAAGGCAATAGCACATTTGTTTGTTTGTTTGTTTATAGTTAACCCAAGGACAGTAACTAATCAATAAGTTTCCAGCACTAGTGGTTGAACTATTATATAAACATGCCAAACTTCTCTGCAGTATTTAGAAAGTGGAAAGAACACTAGATTCATTGGTTGGTACAAGCTGTAAGACAGACACATCTATATCTTGACTTTCGCAGGCATCCTTTATAGCCTGGCAAGTACATGACATGTAGAGCCACTTGAAGACACT
>NW_010517530.1:5935-8044 GCF_000687285.1 Phaethon lepturus
AGCTTGAAATAACTTTGATACAGGAGGTAATTTTGTCACATCTAATTTTTGTCCCTAGAAGTGCAAAGACTCACTACTGTTATTCAGAGGCTAATACATTAAATATTTTATTTAACAATATCTCTGTTTTGCTCTTCAAAAAGCTGATTTTTCTTGAGTATTTTAATATTCTTACCCTTGTACAATGACTTAGAAGAGATTTTTCCATCTTTTTTCAGTGTGTAAAATTGATAAGTAATCTCTCTAGTTGTTGCATGTGCAGTGTAAGATACTCTTAATATTTGCTGAAAATCTTAAATTAATCTTAAATTAAGAAAGGCTACTAATCAGGTTAAAAAATTTCTATCTTGCTTTCATTGCTGGATGAGGTGATACAGGAGCCTCAAATAGCAATCAATCAGTTGAAAGCCCAAGACAAAAAAAACCCCACTTCAATTCCTACTTTGTCAGAAATTATTTTTTATGCTCACAAATGTGTGTTTGAGAGAGAGGGTGGGAAGCAGGCAAGGAGAGGTAACATAAAGCAGATGTCCAGAAGCAAGCTGTACACACGTGTAAGCAGAACACAAGTCACATTGGTAATACCAGCACAAAACAAGCAGCATTTGACTGGTCCCATGATTTCCATTTTGTTTTAAGTAACCGGTACTTTCACTGTATCTCTTTGTCTCTGACAAAGCAAGAGTAAATACAGACTGTTCAAGTTATGATGTGCTATAAGGTACATGGCAGCTAAGCTGCTTTTTTTTTCTAGTTTCTTTTGCCATGCAACAACTTTCATAGATAATAAAAAACAGCTGAGATGATACTGAGTTGAGGTTGAAAGTACAGAACAAACTGCCGTTATACTCCAGGGATGTGATGTTGATGATACCCAAAGCAGATATTTTGTATTTATTTCCAACCCTTCAGAGAGTACAAGAGCAGAGAAGGAAATATTTTGAAACTGTTCTGAATTAGGGGTTCTAGCAAGACCTATCAATCAAGAAAAGATAAACTTTAAACTAAAATGAAAAATTAATTTTTATTTTATTATAGTTGACACATTTTCTTTATTAAAGAGCTGGAAGAATGATAACAACTACAGAGAAATCTAAATATGTTCTTCCCTAGGTAGGATTGTTGCTGTCAGAAAGGGAAGCTTCTGCCAAAATGAATCCTTTAAAAATCTTTTTCTATTAGAGGTTATTACCAGAAAAGCAGAGTAAGGCTGGACATGCCCAGAAAACATGACCAAGTACAGCAGGGTATTACAGTATTCATTTGGTAGAAGGTTTTTATGTGAAGAACTGAAACCATTCCCTTTGTAAGAGCAGGATTTTAAAAAATTTGAATGGTAGGTTTACCACAGTGGCAACTTACTATTTTATAGCAAGATATTTCACAGACAAACTGTGATTTGTATGTGCTGATGTTCTCTGTTCATTTGTCCAGAGAGGGAACAAGTCCAAGCCATGTGCTTTAACCACGAAACAACATGACACGAAACAACATGACAGAAGGCTAGATCATCAGCTGACGTAAATCACTGGAATTCCATTAATTTCACTGACCATTAAAGACTCAAATGAAACATGGACTAGAAGTCTAACCCTATGTGAAACTGTCACACATTTATTTTAGCTAGGTACGTGAAAAAGAACAAACATATTACCATGGAGTTGCAGTAGTTATTTGGAGGCAGAAATGTTGCTGTTTTACAGCATGTTCCCAATACACTTCTCTTCTCTGGGAAGGTAGAAGGACAGAACACATTAAAAACAAAATAAAAATCACTGCCAAAAAATCTATGAACTAAACAACAAACACGCAGATACCTTCATAAATATACTTAATTCTTCAACTACAAAAGGGTTACACATTAATATTAAATGTTTGTAGAATACTTTAAATTAAACATGATAATTTGCTCTGAATCACTTTCTTTTTAACCTTCCCTTTCATTTCTACCTATCATAATAACATATATGACTTTATCAATATAATCACATCATTTACCCCCAGTGAGCTATAAAATGTCAACTCTACCAGTAAAAATTTCTTTGAGGCAAGACTGGTTGAACGAGAATCATAGAAAGATAGAATAGTTTAGGTTGGAAGGGACCTTTA
>NW_010517531.1:0-13351 GCF_000687285.1 Phaethon lepturus
CCGGGGCAGAGGAGAGGGGCGAGCTCTGCCCGGCCCTGGGGCAGCCTGGCAGCAGGACGGCACACTACCCCGCTCTTCGCTTCAGGCATCCGTCTGTACGTACCCTCAGCAAGATCAGAAGTTTTTTTTTTTTGTTTTTTTTTTTTTTTCCAATTTGGTGTTTAACTTTTTAAACAACTTATTCTAGCTTTTTCTAAAAGATCCTCCCTCCACTCCCATGAGGATGCCGAACATTAACATATTCTCTCCAGCTTGAAAACATTTACCAGTTTCTGGTATTTTATTTATATTTTAAACTTGATAAACAGAGAACACTGTGGACAGATTCTGATCTCCCTGAACTGATGTAAATCCCAAATTAATCCAAGTTCTTGATTTACTTCAGGTTTACAGACTTCTCACAGAGACCACAATCTAGTCCAGTGCAGATTTTTTTTTTCCTGCTTGAAAGAAATATATTCTAGACTGCTGAAGAGAAAAATATACCACACAGGAGGAAGGGGGTCTATTCTTTCCTACTTTACAGAATAGGTTTTAGAGTACTGAATACAGGTTATGTAGTAATATTATTGTAGAACTGCAAGAAATTTAAGATGACCTTTATAATGTACAAAATATTTTTATATTTTTTCTTAACGCAAAAACACCCTAATTTTTTACATTGGACTAAACATAACTTTTTAAACAAGTTTATTCCTCAAAGATTGAAAATTAAAAAAAAAAACAACTGATTAGTCTGTAGAGCAGCTTTGGGTTTACTCCCTATATTTAGGTCTTTTGCTTACAGTAGCGTAGATTTTTTTTAATTTCTAGTATTAGTTTAGAAGATCTAAACCTATTGCTTTATTCCTCTCCTGTGTAAATGTAACTTCAGAAGCACTGAATGAAAGCTACGTGCACAAACCTGAAAAGTTTGAAAAAAGTAATTTTGAAAAGTTTGAAGCAATCGTTTTAACTCTTAAGAGAAGCAGCATTACCTGAACCAACTGCATACACTTAGGCATGGACTTACTGCACTCAGAGGGTTAATTATATAGCACTAGATCAACATGCAAACCACTTGGTTTTAAATTATTTTAGCAACCTTAGACAACAGCATGCGCCAGTGCCAAACAGAGGAACTCAGCAGACTCTTCCCAGATCTGACATAGTCTCTTCTTACCACTTGATTAAAAAAAAAAAATTGATTAAAAAGCTATGTGTCTGCTCACCGTTTGTCACGCTGAGACCCTCTGATGTAAGGTGCTGTAGAAGCGTCAGCTACTGTCAACGCAGAGATGACAAATCAGCCACAGCAGCCTAGCGTGACTCCGCACCGGGTGTAAAGCCAGCACAACTCCTTACCCGAGTGGTGCCTCGTGGTTGGATGAAACACGTAACTTAGCAGCAAAGCAAAGGCAGGTAGAAAAGAAAAAGCAGATGTGGCTAAGTAACACCAGAGGAGATTTAGGGGAGTCCTGACCAAGGACCAAACCGCGCTAGCGTACGCCGGCCAGCCGTCACCCGTTTCAGAGTTCACTGGGACTTTCCCCCGTGAGTTCAAGGCTCCTCTGGCCCCTCCGCGGTGCTGTGGAGGCCTGCCTTGGTTCAGGGCGTGCTGGCCGGCAACGGCCCATCTGCATCACAGCCTCCTCTCATCGTTATTCCAGCCGATTCCTGCAAAACTTCCTTAGGGAAACCTACTGGCCCCTCTGCGGGAGCCCTTCCTCGCGCATCTGCAGCACGGCAGCCTTTCCGCAGCCGCAGAGCCGGAGCGGTTACACCCGTTTTCTGACATAGCGTCGTTCCCAGCCTGTGCTCTGCACGTACAGGTTTACGGCCAGACCTTACCCCGTGCTTTCAGCTACCGCAGCATGAACTCCAACTATCTGCTTGGTATGCTGGGACATGGTCAGTTTATAATGGTGTAACTGAGAAAACTTTTTTTTTTTCCCTTCCTTCCCCAAAACACACAAGATAAGAGAACTTTAAGCTGCCCATTTCCAGACAAAACAGTGAGCATGACCAACTTTTGTTACATGGCCCATGGCCGATAACAATGCCAAAACAAAGTTACTTAATACCAAAAAAGTGTCTTTAGAAATGCTATATGAAGTGTTACTATTTTGTGTTAATACTTTAATAGAAGGAAAACTTTGCCCTTAAGTGTTTATCACCACAATATTTTTTTTTTTTTTAGTTCTTTTACAGCAATTTCAACTCCTCCTGAAATACGCATTTGAATTCCTGAAATAAGTTTGAATGTAGAAGTCATGGAAGTACCACTTCATTAAACCAAGTAAAACCACTGTATGTATGTAGCAGGGATAAATGTTTTGCAGCTGTACTTTCATTTGTCCAATGACTATCCATCATTTGTTGTAATTTTTTTACTTCATTGAGTTTGTATTTTTTGGCTTTTATGTTCAAAATGTTTATAGCTTTATAAATAAAGTAATTGCCAGACTGGCTATTCAAAATAGGACACTGGAAGTTATAATCCTGTCAAACTGTCAAATAACTATTTCTTACAGTTCAAGAAGATTCCTGCATTTTTTTTCCTTCAGCATCTGTGTGTATATATATGAATAGTTTTTAGAATAATTGCCAATAGTCTTCAATGGGTAAGACTGAAATAGTAAACGAAGACTAAGAAAAGATGCCTTACACGATCACTCCTAACTGACACCTTGCCTTCCCTCTCCCTACCTCATCGAAGCACTTTACCCAAGAAGAGCTATCTCTGATCATGCCATAACTTTAAAAGAAGTGTTAAGGCAGCACCATACAAGTTTAACTAGATGCTCTCTTCCCTCCTTCAGGAATTTCCAAGTACACAGCTGAGAGCACTACAGGGGAATTTGTTAGGATTCCATAAAACTTGCTTTTCTCTAACTACCAGGACTACTAAAAATATTAAAATCTCTCAAAGCTATATAATGCTTTGAGCACCCAGGCCAGCCCTTTCTTCTGCACGCTGCTATGCTATACGTCCACACTTGCATCAGCATCAATAGCCAACTCGCACAACCCTGGAGCTTCTGCTGAAGCTCTGCCATTAGAGCATTTGACCACCAAGGGTTATGTTTTAAGGCAAGCTGTTCAAATAATTAGCAAGTCTTACCCCAGGGTCACAGGTGTTTTATGCAGGTATGGCAAACAAACAGAGTAGAAGCAAGGTAATGAGGAAGACAAATTAGTGTCTTTGTCTCTTCCTCATCCTACAGCATAGCAAGGCGTCACACGAGGCCAACAAACATGGATCCTAGTCTGATGATGAGCACCTAAAGGAATTTATATAGGCATCAGCCATGGAACACAATTACAGTATAGGCTTCTATATTAGCAACACAGCACTCCAAGGATGAAACTACTTTATTCTGGAACGCTAACTCCACAGCCAGATGGATTTATTTCTAAGAATCCAGGATAAGATGAATAAAGTACAAATACAACCACAGAAAAAGTTGTCATCAGAACATCATTTTCTCTAGTAGCACTTTTCAACTGAGGTGTACTGGTTGCAATACAGGATGCTGGAATGGCTCCATCGGATGCCCAGATCAAGCACTGGAGTATTTTATGCCCACTGACAACGTAGTATCTCATATGCCCATGTAACATGCACACCAGCAGAGGCAGGCCCAGCAACCTCAGGAATAAGCAGGTATGAGCAGCACCTGCACCGAAAGCATGGGTTTGTATGTTGTTTTAGAGTAAGTTATGAATGTTTTCCTTAATGGTTACATCAAAGATTAGCTAAAAGCTGGTAAGCCATCAAAAAAATACATGCATCAGGATTGCTTGCTATTTAACTTCTGACTTCTCAAGTGAAGTTGCCCACTGCATCTGACTAATGGCTTGCATTAGTCATGTAACAATCTTTATATCTACTTTATTCCAGTTATCCGCTGCCTCAGTGCTGTTATTTGTACACTCGGTAATAAGTTACAGTAAGATTGTCTAGTTTCAAATAACTAGAACCATTTGCAAACAAAAGTTTAAAAGCCCTTTATTAATTCAGAAGTGAAACACTGATATTTAAAGTGAGATAAGTATGTTTATTAAGGTTCACTCTACTCTAAGGTTTATACAGAGAATGGAATGCAATACAAGCTAAGAGCACACCTCAAAGATCTACCACACAACCATCCCTTACTCCCTATAAGGGAACTGTAAAAAAAAAATCAGAAAACCAGTCACTGTTTAACTAGTTGCAAGTGGCTTTGTCCAAAGTTAAGCTTGATATTGCATTAGCTTTGTATGCAATAATTAAGTCTCTACAAGCTGAAGTATCACATACAGAGGCATAAGATTTTCTGTGGACACATGAAACCATGTTTTAAAGAGCTACATCACAAGGGTTGTTTAAAATTGTCTAAAAACCAGCCACTAATGGCATGCACAGGTCAGTAATATTAACTTTGGTAATGTCAGTCATTTTTGGTCAAACCTGGTTTCCACTTTTAACAGTAACATGTATAAAAACACAACCATCCTGTGCATAAAGCAACACACTTCTCATTTGCTACCAGCTAGAGGCAGGTCTTCAAGACATGGTAGAAGTATTCAAATTTAACTGTCAGGAGCTTGCTTAGTTCTAGGTCACATCTTTCACTAGTCTATAAAGGCAAGACTAACAGGACAATAAAGTGGTCAAATATTTTTTTTCCTTTTTTTTTTAAATGCAGGACAAGAACCATCTTGAAAGTTATATAGCTTTAAGTAACACTAATTGTCCCCACGATGTTTTTGCAAGAAATCCAGTATTCTTTTTTACTTTACCTAGTTCCCCAAGACACATTCTAGTTTGTTTTTCTTTCTGAAGCTATCAATACCCTGTAAATACAAGCATTTTGTTCTTCTTGAGGAAGAAGTCATAGGTGGTTTTATTTACAATGGAGTCAATCCTTAGCATTGTAACTGGACTTACAGTTTAAAAGTGTAATGAAAATGATAACCTTAAGTGCTACTTTCCATACAGGAGCCACACTTAGTTCAGTTTTATTCACTGCAGAGCAAAGTAAAAAGACATCCAATTACACTAGTAAAAACTCAGAAGATTTAAATTTGTACTCAAAAAAACACTACACATGCAAAGGGAACAATATCCTGCTAACACAACTTCATTTGCTGCTGCATTTGTCTAATATTAACAATTATGAACAGAGCAGTGCAACTAGTATTTGGAACAATCCTTACAGTGTTCGAGAGTCAGGCACAATACTTCACTTCTCTTCACACCACTGGTTCTCTTTACGTACCTGAAAGAACATTTTAACTATTAATATGTTGCAGTGAACTTCTAAAAGTTAGCTGTAAATTCCCATAAGCATTCAGAATTACTTACTGCAGGAAGGCATAAACTTGGAAGCAGCTTTAATTTTTTATGCAGGGTTTGTAATTAGAAAGTCAGCCTTCCAAACTGACCTGTTTATCAATATAAACCAAGAAATGTATTTCCCCTGCCTAGATTTGATTAAAACATATTTTTTTCCACCAAGTAAAGCAGATGGACTAGCTTAAGACCAAATTGCTCGTTGCACGATATAGCACTAAAGACAAACTAAAGAGTACAACTCACTGCCTTTGTATTTGAACAAGGCATCTTGTTCTGATCTTTCCCAACTGCCATTTTGCAGTTGGTTTGTCATTCAAGTTCTAAAATCAATGAGGTAAAGACAAGAATGCAAACATCTTACCTTTCTAGCCACAATGCAACAATGCATCTTCAGCATTCTTACTACGGCTCCCAAACAGCAAAGTAAGGCTGCCACAAACAATCCTACATGCTTTCTTACCAGACACACATTTGAGCTAGGAAGTCAATACGCTTTGGTTTGACCTGTTTAGGTAATGGGCTGCAAATACCATACACACTGAAAGGTCTTGCACTAGTAGCAACTCAATTAGAGGTGCTGACACATTAGTTTACATTTATCATTAACAAATCAGTTACATCACACATTAAAATTACGAAGTGACACACAATAATTCAGCACAAAAAACCCAGCAAAATTGTAATTAAACCCAGATCAAGTACCTGTGCTTCTTCCTCCTCAGTGAAGTCATTCTTAATATTGAATGTCTTGCGAATTTCTTCTGGAGTTTTCCCCTTGATCATGTTTGCAACTGTCTTGCATGTCACATCAAGCAAACCTTTGATGTCCAAGTAATTTGCAGCCTGTGAAAGAATTCCCAAATTTAAAGCTTCCATATCAATATTCTGCCCCTGCAGATGTACTACCAAAGTTACACCGAAACTGTGGAATACTGTAACTGCAAACAGATCACCTCCGCTTTGAGAAGCTTCTAGCTAGAACCTTGAAGTAACAGTACCTAAAGCTTGCTTGCCAAACAGAAGGGAAAGTCATTTGTACCATGAGAGACACAGCTCCCTGCTCCTCCTTCTACAAAGCGCTTTCAGAAGCCTGCAAACATCTGAGATGTTCAGCTTTGAAGTGCTGTTAACTAGCCAAGACAAGTAATGGTGGTTCACAGTACCACACAAGGGACAAATTTTAAAAGTCAAAGCTAGATCTGCTGTACGCAGATCTCCAGAACTCCATTTCTACTAATAAGCCCTCAACTAAAACTCAAGAGCCACAGAACAGAGACAGCTGTAGGGCTCCACATTCAGAAAAGTATACTAATTGATAAATGAGCAAATACAGATTAATGCCTAGCACTAGGTTAACGAGCATTCTAACATCCTCAACAGTTTCAGTCAGTAACTGCCAGAACTACTTGCCCTCCCCTCCATCCCCCTCTCCCAATGCAGAAGTTATTCAAGAAGCATAAAGACTATTTGTAAAGTGCACTAATGGAGCACACTTCACAGGCACAGTCCTACTTCTTGAACATACTTACCAGGATAAGTTCAAAAAGCGTTCCTTGGTCTACTTTCAGAAACTCTTGATCCCACACAGGGATGTCATCTGTTCTTTTTTCTTTGTTCTCATCATCCTCAGGAGGAGGTGGATCATCTTTGTGATGGGTGCACCACTGAATCACCTAATTATGGTTTTGATATTAAAGTGTTATCAAAATGATTCTCCCATTAGGTCTCAAGTATAACCTGAACTGTACCTATTTGTCTAGATTAGTATTAGAAACCTTTATGAACATTTTAATTATTTTTATCTTAGAACAACTGATACCAATCCTGGAGTACAACAGCCTTCAAGAATCCCATCCGAGACAGTAACTAGTTAATTGCTTACAATCTTAAAAGCCAGCTGTTGTTGTTGCAAAGTTATTAAACCCTGTGCTAACATACACAGGACTGTAGAAAGGAAATCTAAACCTCATTTTGCAGTGCTTAATCTGTTTGCAGAAACATAGTTCTTATTAAGTAGAATACTACATAGGGGAAAAGCGTAGAGTGGTAATAGCTACCAGCAGGACATGTTCACCACAGTACAAAGCTCACCTGCAAAAAGTTTGCACATTCCCAAGCTTGTTTTTAAAAAACACAAAACACTCACAACAACCACCACCACCCTCATCACCCAGACAATTAAAACAAGTAGGGATCCACTGCAAGTAAAATCCTCTTCCATTTTTCCAACCCGAAAGATTTCACAAGTCATTTATATGTACATTTACTACGGAACAACTCCTAAACCTGTATTTACCCCAAAACAGTCCAGTGCTTATTTTGGCACAACACTTTCTACTTCAGAGCAAAAAGCATCTTAGAAGACAGCAACATACTTTTCTCACTTGACTCAACAATAATCACTCTATTACCGAGTTTAACACCACTGAGTGTGCACAGTGTCTCTGAAGCACTGTAACTGCCACACAGGCATGGCTACTGCCAGTTACTGTCACCGCTGCCTGTCCCTTAATCCTTTCTCCTAACATTTGGATCTTGTGAACAGCCACCTTCGTTCACAGAACCCAATTAAAATTAGTGCTTTAATGCCCCGAAATACTAGTGTGCACAGATGTCCAGCACCACTTCAATACCTCAAGAAGCCTGTCTGGCCTCCAGCTGCTGTTCCAGAGGGTCACCCCTGTAGTTCTTCTGCCATTACCTGCCTGCCAGCCTCACCCCAGTGCTCAGATACCCTAGATGCCTGTGTTCATACACCTCAAATAGCTTAAGCTTGTAGCTAGCACATGAGAAGTATCTTTAACACAATAGTTCATAACATCCAACTCCAATATGAATTTCACATTTCATTACTGCCATACAACACTACTGCTTTCAGCATCTTACCTTTTTTAAGATAGCTGCATTAACGTTTGGAAGAGGGACTGGGTCATCGTCACCTTCATCATCCATTCCCAAATCTAAAAATGGAAAGATGACTAAGCAGTTGGCAGGCAAAAGCACTCTTTTCTCAACTGGGCCATTTCACCAACTCTCTACTATTTTAACACCACTGAGGCTGAACGGATTGGTAGCACAGGATCTCTAACCAGTGAAGTCAGAAGCTTTTAGAAAGCTTTGATGAGGCTTTGTGGAGTCATGGCTGCATTATACATACTAGGTTATACCAAGTTTAGGCTAAGTAGCTAATAAGGCTACGTCATCAAATAAGAGCATCAACAAACCATCAGTTAAGCAGTTAGTTACTTGTTAGAGCAGAACTTGCTAGTTCAGTGTTCTGGGAATAGGATATGTTGAAGAATCAGACAACAAATATTTATGTATTTTTATCACTGTCGAGAGTTCAATTCACAAGTTAAACCAAAGTGTTCCAACTGACATCTCCCATTCAATTTATTATTTAGTAAGAATTCAGATCTACTGTGGGAAGTAGACAACATTTTGTCCTCCACAGGGGCAGTAAATACTGTAGCCATAGAGATGCCAGTTATCTGGCCTCTGAAGCACTTGTACTGATTCTTACCAGCTGAAGAAGTTTGCATGCTAAGGCAACAGCACAAATCCTTCAATCAAAAAAGCACTTATAAAGCATGCTTCTGATACTCCTTGTTTTAAAAGCTCATCAGCATGCTCAGGGCATATTTGGATAAAGTTTGTCACTTTTTCCCTTGACATGATTAAGGAATCACAATAAAAATTGAGAAAAACTTAATTAAAATTTGGACTTGATGCACAGAACAAATACCACATTACATATCTTTGGTTACAGAATATGCAATTTTTTTATTGCACAAATGCTAACAGTTGTATGACACCCTAATTGTCAAAGATCAACATCTTGTAATTAGTTATGTAATTGAGTAACTACACAGACCTTCACTCATTGTATGCACAGATGAGCCTCAACATCACCAAGGAACTTTTAAGAACAGATGACCGTCACACCATCATCACTGATCAAATTTGTGCACAATTAAAATAGCATGTACTTCTGTATTTAGGCACGTCAACTACTGTTATTAGTGGGATATTACTTAGTACTGCTTGGAATAGCTTCATAGACTCAGAAATTAAAATGCTGACATTAAAGGGTACTGCACATGTCAACAATTACTGGAAACTTTGAATGCATACTTTGAATATGGTGGCAGATACTCGTGTAGCAAGTAGACAGTCCAAAATTGTTGGTATGGGGAAATAATTCAAGCAGTATCTCAAGTTTAGTCAACTCTGCTCAACTTGTCCCCACCACCTCCAAAACAGCCTTAAAATTGATACTTGGTGCTCTCATGATGCTCGACACAACCCTGTCTTTCAGCTCTTCCCCTTTCAGCTGCAGCACTTGATGCACCAAACATTGTTCATTAACTGATGTTTAGCCAGCTATACTGCAAATGCACTTCATCTGTACTGGGAGACATGTTTTTACCCAGATTAGTAAAAGGCTAGTTTATGATGCCTAGTTTATACCACTTACCATGTGTAACTTCCCTTTCATCAACACCTGAGTGTCACTAAACACCAGCAGTGACACAGCTCCTGCATGAGAAAACTGAGAATTGTGCTCCCTAATGTATTGCAACCAATTACTGTGTTTCCCACTCATGTTGCTAGTCATGTTCAACAGCATCTTATTAACAGAATGAAAGTGTTCAATGGTTGGAGTATTTCAACCTTATTTTTATTGCCCTTATGGATGAGGTGTCACAACCAGACAAAGATTTAGACCCAAGAATATAATTTTAACATCTACAAAAAGATTTTTTCCTAAAGTTAATTCATGAATACACCCAGAAATGGGAAAAAACACACCAGTAAACAATGAGGATTTGCACTAGCAGGATTAGACACAGTTTGCTCTGTATCCTAGCCATCTGGCAGATCTCCCCTCCCCCGCCACGAGTTCTTTTGTTTCAAATTTATGTCAGCAGGAGATCAGAACTGAGTATTTGTCCCAAATAATTTAACTGCATCCATAAGCTCACAATATAGGTTTCACTTTAGCTCTTTATTCGTTGCATTAGTTTATGATCTCCCATCCCATTTAAAAGACACTTACATCATAGGACTAGTTTGTATCATTAAACAAACTTAGTTTTTAATATTATTAGATGTTCTGTTTGCTTAACTTTTGCAAAACTGAAGTAGGCTGTAGGCAAGGCAGTGGGGTGCTTATGTTTTACTAGCCTCCCTGTAAGTGCTCTTTAACAAGAGGTCTAAACTTTAAGCTTTTTGCAAGAGCACATCCACCCAAAACAGAGTTTCAGCTACAACAGCAACTGTTCCAGCTGTTCTGACATAAGACAGCAAGCTGCTTCATAGGCCTGGGAATTCTTTTTCAGCACAGTACTAGTTTGTCTCCTTCAGTCACAATTCCTGTCCAAGAGGCTGCCTTGAATACACTGCTATCTCTGCAAGAGCTTAGCAATCCTCAGGCTTTGTACACTTACCTTCCAGCATAGTTTTTATAGTTACGGACTGTTTTGCAATTTCAACATCAACTTCAAAGATTTCTCCATCTGAACTCTGCAGTTTAATTGAAGGCATCTGCAAGAGAAGGACAGTTATTTCTACACAATATTCAGCAAATGTTACAAGTTTAGCCAACTCAAATATGTAAATACCTTTACTATTTATATTGCTGCTTACCAACAGCAGATAGTCCAGTGCCACTTAAAGCATGCTCAGATTATTCACCACTTGAATCAACAGGCCTAAATTCATTAATCCTTATGCTTAAGAAACAAGGATTGATAGAAAGAAGCCTAATACCAATTTAAGAGAATTTTTCTTAATCCTAAAGCATAATACACAAAATTCATTAGTCAATAGTGTTTGGGGTGGGTTGTGGGTTTTTTTGTTTGGTTGGGGGGGGGGGGGTTTGTGGGGGTTTTTCTTGGTTTTTTGTGTGGGTTTTTTTGTTGTTTTTTGTGTTGGGTTTTTTTTTTTTCAGTGCAACACTAGAGCTATCTTTATCTTGAATTAACTTTCAACAACACTTCCAAAACATTACTTGTCTTCAGAGCCAAACAACTGCTACTCACTTGGACTACTCAAATGAAGTCAGATCTCAAAAGCAGCTTTCAAATGTAGCCTCTGGAACAGGATCACAAAATTGAGGTTGGAAGGAACCCCTCTAGACAGAGTCTAGTCCAGCCTCCCTTACTCCAGAGTCAAACAGAACAGGTTACTCAGAATCAAAGGCTTTCCTCCAGAAAAGTGCTTGGTTTTCTGAAGAGATTAAAAAGCTACTAGTCTTACAAAGTAGGAAGCTAGATTAGCACTTTGTTAGCATTAAGAAATACTAAGACGACTATGCATTTTAACAAAGTTTTCCAAACAAACTGTAGTAAGACCTACAATAAGTAAAAGCAGCAGACTTCAAAGATGTCACTAGCAGAAAAATAATCAAACTTCACAAGAATGTATCTTTCCAGGTATTTAACAACTCAAACCCAGAAGCAATACACTTGACACAGCAGCTAGTAGGTTACAACATCTGCCTGAAACTACACATGAAGTCTGTTTGGGTATCATTGCACTTGAACCAACTGACTTGAAGGACATGAGAAACATAACTGCCTGGCCACATAAGTTTTATAAATCAATGCTCAACAAACTAGTAGGATGTGTTACAAGTTCCTTCACCACTCAAAATATTTGTTAGCAGACCATTGCAGCAGGTTTTTTTTTTCCCCTCATTACCTGCTTAAAGATCTCTAAAATATGTTTTATAAATACAGCCTGCAAGGCACTGTAAAGAGAAGCTCTAGGAACAAAGAATTTCAAGTTAATTTCAATTAATTTTCAAATGCTCTTCCCCCACCAAACCTAAAAGCTATGCATGCTAGTTCCTTCAGTAGTACTTGAACTACCAAAACTGAATTTGCTAGACCACTTCCAGCAAACTAAACATTACCTCTTTTTGAACGCCTCCTGCAGCTCAGCAGCATGGCTGAGCCTGACAGTACTGCAAGAAACCCAGTCCAATGGAGGCCAGCCAAAGCATGTTATTAAGCAGCTCACACCAGCTTGAAGTCCTCATTGCTTTAATTGCCATTTGGCAGAGAGAGTAGCTAGTTAATGTTTACACAGCAATGTAACCCTATATGACAGCACTACTTCTAATTAAGATGGGTGTTCTGGAGGGACGCAGTCATGACTGGTCCAAAAACACAAACATATGTATATATACACATCCACAAAAATAAAATTCAAATTAAAACATAGGTCTGACTTGGTAGTTTGAGCAATGCTCTGAAAAAAATTATCTAGGCATACATTTCAGATCTAACACATCTGTTCTTGCGGTGATTGTCCAGGAGCACCCAAGAACAACCCCAGCTTCCTAGGCCAGCCTTCCTGTGCATGCGCCTAGGATTACATAATGCTGCACAACAGACACAGAGGGACAGGGATGTTGCCTTAAAGAGTCCAGCCCCTACAAGAACGCTTGCGCTGAGACCCTTGTATCTCCCAAATCCACTTTTATCAAGATCTTTAGGTTGTTGTTAAAGCCTTGAATCGGGTGGAATGAAGTTAATCTACTGCCTTATCACTGAAAACAGGTCAGGGTTTCATTCAAATGTCATTATTTTTATACCACAGAGCTCAGTCTCCTGGAAGGAGGAAAAAAAAAAAAAGGAGTCATTTTTAGCAAACTGCAATACAAGTCTGGAAATAGAGAAGCCTTGGATAGCAACATAACTGGGTGACTAAGCAGACCGGTCCTAAAAGCTCTGTTCAACAACAGCAAAACAGTTTGGGAGCTAGTCAAAAAACAAACCTGAATTACAACAGTAATTTGCATGTATAAGCCTGAAACACAGAGCTCAGCCATCTAGAACAGCGCTACCAGGCAACTCCACGCCTCCCAGAGCTATTCCGGATGGATACCTGCTCCTTCCCCCTCCACTTCTCCATGTCACTAGGTGTAACGCTGCATTTTATTAAATAAAGTCACACCTGAGACGCGCTGCTTGCACTGTGGCTCCAGCGCTCCCCTCGCTACGAAGAGATACGCGGGGTGAG
>NW_010517532.1:0-3723 GCF_000687285.1 Phaethon lepturus
TGATTGGCTCATCTTTGGCCAGCAGTGGGTCCATTGCAGAGCCCACTGGAATTGGCTCTGTCCGGCACAGCCCCAGCCCCTGGTCTCTTTTCACAAGAGGCTACCCCCCCTGCTACCAAAACCTTGCCGCATAAACCCAATACAGACCTTTAGCACCTATGAGTTAGAGAACAACTTACTTGTTTGTCTTTACCACTTGTTAGGGTACATACATTGTGAACTACTTATTTGGATAGATTTGGACTATAACTGTGTCCAAGTCTCTGAAATCCAAAGCATCAGTATTCAGGTATCCTCTCATCATAAAGTTTCTACAGTTTCCCAGCTCTTACCATTTATTGAAACCTTCTTTTAACCTGGGTTAACTTCTAGAAAGCAGCAGTTGGATAATACAGCAGAAAAATGTTCAGTTGTAACTCCATGTTGTTGTTGTGTGTCCAGTTACAAAAATACAAACAAAAAACTACATTATTTGCTACCTTAATGCACCTTAGGAAAACTTAATATGAGTTGCCTACTCATATTTTTTTGCCTTCTGTATCTCAAGTTCAGGTTTGTAGAAATGTTTCTACAAAAATATCTCATGAGATTATTAAATATTCATGCCTGCTATTTCTGATCTTTAGAAACATCAATGGATTCTAGGCTTCAAAGGATACATGCAGAAATTAAAAACTCACTCAAAATTGATAATCTAGTAAGTATATTTTGTTCATTGATGTACGTGTACAATGCAGGTAGGAAATATTTTTTGAATGCCTAGTTTGAAGTATGATTTATTAAACAATATATCTTGAGAAGTAAAGGAATTCTTTAATTTGCAAGGGAAATTGGGGAACTTCTTTCTTGATTACTCACCTGGTTTTCTCAGAGCACCATCATGTGAAAAGTGTTGGAAGGGATTTTGCCTCTGACTTAGCACTTCTACTTCATGAAGGCTATTTGTGTAATGAGAAACTAATAGTTTAAGTGAAGAAGTCTCACAACAAACACTGCAGTGGCTTCTGTATTTAGCAGCATTTGAAGTAATTTCAAGTCAGTCTATGAGTTTGTGTTGTCATGCTAAAGAGTAAAACATTTGTTTCTAGTACAACCAACTCTTAAGTCTACAAAAATTTTCTGAATTCAATGTCAGAATATTAAATTTAAAAATTTTCACCTCAGAAAAATGGTTCAGTTAAATATTTTTCTGTCAGCTGAACTCCAGATAGTAAATTCACTTCAAATGTAAAAATAATTGAAATAAAAGATCACAGAGATATAATCTTATTCTTACCTGGATTAGAAGATGTTATAAGATCGGTTGTAGAGCTAGAGCAAAGATGCTTTCATTATTGTATTTATCACTAAGTGTGGCAGCTACCATATTCTGCTGAGAGTAGTCCTGAATCCTTCTTTTTCTCTGCCAAATACCCAGGTGGTTTCTACAACTTGAGCATCTTTGTATATAATTTGATGAGTGAAAATCTCATCTCTTTAGAGAGAGATCTAAGCAGTGTCTGACTTGCTTTTCTGCTACTTTCCCCCAAGAACAGGATCTAAAACCCCACATGGCCTTCAATTTTATATTTTTTCCTCTTAATGTGGCTACCAAAGATTGTTAGCATTTAAACAAAGTTTTCAAATCAAACTTTTGTTTATATACAGGATGTGAACAGGTGTATTGAGGCTCTTGATGAGCTTGCTTCCCTTCAGGTCACAGTGCAACAAGCTCAAAAACACACAGAGATGATTTTGACTCTGAAGAAGGTGAGTTTTATAACTTCATTTAAAGTAACTTCAAAGGGGAACCTTTATTTTTAATTGACATCAAGTTTATTTACCACTTTGGAGCATGTTTTGCTTCAAGTCTAAACGTAACATACAACAAGTTAAGAATTTCATATAGCACTTACTGAGATTAGATATGTATATATATAAGTGGAGTTGACTGTTTTACCTTTTAATTTTCAGATACGGAAGTTCAAAGTTAGCCAAGTTATCATGGAAAAATCTACAATGCTCTATAACAAGTTCAAGACCATGTTTCTAGTTGGAGAAGGAGATTCTGTTCTCTCACAAGTACTAAATAAATCACTTGCTGAGCAGAAACAGCACGAGGAAACAAAAAAACCCAAAGAACATTGGAAGAAAGGTCCAACCAAAAAAATAGAAAAGGAAAAAGAACTAACAAGTAGGTGCTGGTGTACTTCATCCCACTCTCCCCAGGTGACTTCACTATAGTAGCACAGAGGCTGAAATGTTACAGATATGTTTGTGCTATATTTTTAATGACATTTATAGTACAGTAGGATTTATTTAGTGACTAATTATGCTGCAGTTATCTTCCAAGTTGCATCATGGGAGTAGGGAAGGAAGAAGATTAGTACTGAAGTCAATTCATTTGGCATAATTCTATGAGTATAATAGCTGAATGAGCTTCCATAGTTAATACTTTATGTGGTGTTTTAAATAAAATAGTTCTTTCAGTTAGCCTCACAGTTCATTTTTAGTTTCTGGTTTATATCCAATCTCCGCTAATTTGTGAGTCAAGTTCCAGTTGTTAAGGGATATTCAAGAGTGGCTGTTTCCTTACGCAGCTCTGGCCCAGGACTCCCTCCTGCCTAGCCACTCTTGAAATATATGCTGATCACTTCAGGTTAACTGTCATACACTTAATACTTCTCAAGTTAATTTTCAAATGTTCTTGAATTTGCCTTGAAATGTGTTGTGAATTACCTTGAAACTATAGCCTTCAGCAATATTTTATATGCTTGCTCATTTTATTTAGATAATGCAATTTATACGACTGAGGTATACTGAATTCTTAAGTCATCCTAATATCCCTTCTTGCTTTTATATAGAGCTTCAGCTGGTAGATTTCAAGGTTATAGAAAAAACATTTGTAGTGTTGGAGTTGATGCTTCTTATGACAGAATTTTGTTTTTCTTGCTTCCTGCAGATCTGATTCTTTCCCCTTCATTTTAAAGGTGCAAATACACTAAATGGAGCATCTGAAACTCAGGACATCAACCAATCACAACAGAATGGAGAGAACACTGAGGAGAAGAAAGAGAAGCATGAAGTTGGCACTAAGAACAAGTGAGTTAATGTTACTAAGTTCACTGAACTAAACATTTTTAATTTGAAGCTACTTAATCACATTTAATTAATCTTTTCTTTGAAGGGTTTTCTCCTCAACTTTAGAAAAAAATAATAGTATGTTAATTCCACTCTGGTTTGAACAAACATTTTTAGAAGAAATGCTTCACTCATTTCTATTGGCGCTTCAGGACATGTGTCCTGGTTTCAGCCAGGATAGAGTTGGTTTTCTGCACAGAAGCTAGTGTGAGACTGTGTTTTGGATTTGGGATGAGAAACTGTTGATAATGTGCTGATGTTTTGGGTTGTTATTGAGCAGTCAAGGACAGTCCAGCTTCTTGTGCTGGCCTGCCAGCGAGCAGGCTGGGGGTGCACGGGGAGCTGGGAGGGGACACAGCCGGGACAGCTGACCCAGGCTGGCCAAAGAGATATTCCCTACCATACGACGTCATGTCCAGTACATAAACTGGAGTTGGCCGGGGGGTGGAAATCGCTGCTCGGGGACGGGCTGTCGATCCCTGGGTGGTGAGCAATTGCTGTATTGGGCATCACTTGTTCTTGTACATTCCTTTGTTGGTATTATCATTGTTGTTCCCTTCTTTCTTTCTGTCCTATTAAACCGTGTTTATCTCAACCCACGAG
>NW_010517533.1:0-5290 GCF_000687285.1 Phaethon lepturus
GGACGCCCGGCGGGGCGAGGGAGGGAGCGGGGCCGGCCTGCGGGCAGCTCAGCCGGGCTTTCGGATGAAACCGGGCTGGTGGGGCGGAAACTGTCCCACTGGTACAGGGTTGCCAGACGTGGGGCAGCGGGTCCAGGGGAGGCCACCAAAATGATCCGAGGGATGGAACACGTCTCCTGTGGGGACAGGCTGCGGGAATTGGGGTTGTTCAGCCTGGGGAAGAGAAGGCTCCGGGGAGACCTTACTGCAGCCTTCCAGTGCTTCAAGGGGGCCTGTAGGAAAGGTGGGACAGATTTTTTAGTAGGGCCTGTTGCGATAGGACAAGGGGTAATGGTTTTAAACTAAAAGAGGGCAGATTTAGACTAGATCTAAGGAAGAAATTTTTTCCAGTGAGGGTGGTGAAACACTGGCACAGGTTGCCCAGGGAGGTGGTAGATGCCCCATCCCTGGCAACATCCCAGGTCAGGTTGGACGGGGCTCTGAGCAACCTGCTCCAGTTGAAGATGTCCCTGCTCACTGCAGGGGGGTTGGACTAGATGACCTTTAAAGGTCCCTTCCAACCCAGACTGTTCTATGATTCTAGTATGTTTGCAAGTCCATAGTGACTTCCATACAATTCAAATTTTATCAGAATAATCTGTACAGCTATAAACATCTGTACGAAGCTTGAGAGTTTGTTGTTGTCCAGTTACAGTCCAGACAACTGTAACTCTGAAATGCCCTTATTTTTGAGCACTCCACAATAACCTTCCTCTAACATAAATGTGTTTCAGTACCTACACAAAAAACATTTTTCCATGTAGGTGAAAGTTGTCTTTCAAAACAGCTATTAAAGACTCATTATGGTAAAATGGAGAATTTCAAACTTTTCCCTTCATTAGGCCATGTTTTCTTAAAAAATTCCTGTTGGATTTGCAGCCTCCTGCCCTCTGAGCTGCAGCCCTACAGGGAAAAGGAGGAGGGGGGAATGTTACACTAAGTTTTTCCAATGCCTTTCACTTCCCAGTGCTCATTCTGTCTGCATCTCTTCCTGAGGTGTGGAGTTCAACATCTGACAGATGTTTTGACTTCTACTGAGTAGTCAGAAGACAAGGATGGTGGCCAGCGCCACAAAATCTCTTAATTCACCCCTTAGTTGTGAAGCCCGGGTACTTGTGGAGGGCTCTGGCCAGCCTCTGAGCCGATGGGTAAGTGTCTCTCGTGCGGCTGCAGCTCGTGCCGGCAACGCGGGCTGTATCCCAAGGGATGCTGGAGGGCTCGTCTGCCGAGCCCTGCCCAGCCGCGCCGTTTACAGGGCTCATCAATAAAAGAGGCTCAGCTTATTTAGGTGGGAAATTGCCATTTTTGGCACCGGGAGCTGACTGAGACTGATTCCCGCGCTGTCCCCGTGCAGGCAGTCCCTCAGCACCCTGTTGTTTGCGGGACCCATGTTCATGGGACACGAGGGGAGCATCTCTGGGCAGACCTTGGCAGTGCTGCCAGTTCAAAAGGAATCCTGCTGTGAATTAAAGGACTCATTGGTACACCCGCACTGCTTCTCCATCACCCCCTCCCTGCCCCTGTGGTCGGTTAATGTAAGGAAAACAAGATAAATTCCACTGAGTACATTTGGAGGCTTATTTCTATTAAACCAGTCTCTTCCATGAACATTGCTGTTGGTTTGTGGAGCTTAAAGCGGGAGTAGGGCCCCTTGTCCTTGAGGCCCTCGGTATTGGTTTTCGGGGTCTCGTTGCCATTTGCACCGTCCCGTGCTGGGAAGCGGGCTGTGCCATGAGGGCTCCAGAAAGCCCGCGCCAGCTGAACCCTGGTACCAGTGACCATGCGCCTGACTTCTGCGCAAGGCAGCCGATGTGATGGTAACCCGGTGGGCTTGGAGAAGCGGGTCTGGGGAGAGCGTCCAGGGCTCACCTCTCTTCTTAGGAGAGCGAAATGGTTTGCCATGTCCATTTCCTAGAGTGAATTACGTGGCCCTGGATGGATGTTCAAAAGGTTAAATACTGAAATACATGTGGAAAAAAGGACTGCGTATACAAGCTACAGTATCTCGTGTGATGTATTTAATGTCCCTAATTTTGACAACTTTGCCACTTCTAAACAATGTTATCATTCATCTTTCGGATGATTAATCAGCACAAGCTTCCAACACTGTTTATCACACCTTGATGCAGCTATCAAACAAGAAAGGCAAGGTGTTACAGGGGTGGGTTTTTTGGTGTTTTTTTCCAAAATCTTACAGTATTTACAAAAAGATGCATATTTTTTTCTAACACCATTCTTAGAATTATTCACTCAGTCACAATCAGTCATTGTATAAAAACATCACTCAGAAATAGGTTTTAAAATACGCCCACCTCCATTGCATAGTATATGGAAAAATAGGTGAGAGTCAAGACACTTGATTTTTGAATGAGAATGTGAACTGATTCAGAGGTACAACATTTCTGAGGAAGGAAGATGCACTTCTCAAAAAATGATCAGCTGTAGTTCTCCTGAAGCTAATGAGCTTCTTGTAAGCCTACCGTCAAATTTCCCTTTTACAGATCGAGTCTCTTTTGAGGTGTATTGCCATGCTTGCATTAAGGTCAAACTAATCGTATTGCAATTAGAAGATTTACTCTGCGGTATTTGCGTGTGGACGCTGACAAAAATGAGTTACACAAAGTACTCACAAGGATCAGTGTTGTTTTCATGTGGCATGGCCCATCCCTGGAACAACTCAATAGACCCGATTCATTATTGCCAATTTCTGCCCGTATAATTGAAAATCTGAATATACCTTTATACTTTTAGAATCTTTTCTTCTGTAAAAGGACCTTGGGTTCTGCTCACTGTAAGACTTAAACTGGCAGGCTGTGGAGGGATTGGCAGGCACTGACTGTATCTATCCTGATGATTTTCAAACAAAACTTGGTAATTTAGTCATTTGGTTATCGAATCATAGAATCTCTGGGTCGGAAGGGACCTTTAAAGGTCATCGAGTCCAACCCTGTTGTAGTGAGCAGGGACATCTTGAACTAGATCAGGTTGCTCAGAGCCCCGTCCAACCTGAACGGGGATGTTTCCAGGGATGGGGCATCCACCACCTCTCTGGGCAACCTGTGCCAGTGTGTCACCACCCTCACTGTGAAGGGTTATCTTGTATATTGATAATTTTTTCACTTTACAAATGTGCTCCACTGAAGTCATTGAGCCTGGTCCATTAAAGAGCAACAGGGAACTCTGAACAATAGGTGCTTGTTTTACAGCTACTGCAAATGCTTCGAAAGCCCTAAATTGCCTTTTATACTCAACAGTCTAATAGCAAAGACAGATTTTCTTCCTTTTTTTCCCGATTGATTTGATGGTTCACTTGAGCTTTAAAAACACATTACAGAAATCTTTACAGCTATTACAGAAGTCTTTTGTCAAGTTTAATTTGGTGTTTGGGTTTTTGTTTTTTTCCACAGTGTAATCATTCACCCTTAAACTCACTGTACCACACATACCCGGCTTGTGCTTGACTCTGGATCCAGAGGAACAGTAAGTCCTAGAGGTTTCTTTTGCATGGGGAGGGACCTAAACCCTTCCAAAGGCAGTTTGTCACTGAAAGCTCCTAGTTCAGAGGTATATCAGAAAAAGCACTGGGCACTCCTGAAGGCACCTCCGACAACAGCTCCATCCTCTCCTGCTGTTTAACTTCACTGTTGCAACTTTCTTTGGGCTTGATAGCCCGTGGCGGAAATATTAGCTAGGATTAACTGAGAGGGTGGGAGATCCATCAGTGCAGACCTCGCTCCCTGCTGCGGAATGAAGGGGAACGTGCTGCTCACCGGGCAGAGAGAGCAAAAGCTGGTAGAAAAGCTCTAAGTGTTGAAAAACTTGCAGAAACGCGATTGGGTACAAAACGCAAAACCTGAGCAGCTGATATTATCTTCAGTAGGGAAAGCGGAGAGGCTGTTAAATGCCAGGCTTCCTCATCCTCCCTTCTCCTGACCTCTGTGTGTCAGATGCCTTTTCACTCTCCTGCTGTTTTTGAAGTGGAGGATCTCTATCGCTCTCCCCTCTCCCAGCCCGCTCCCCTTCCCTGCTGTGGCCCATGAGGAGAGCCCGTCCCTGGAGGCACGTGGGGCCGGGGCTCACTTTGGAGAAAATGGAGAAGGGAAGGCTGAGAGAAGTAGGATGCTCTCACTGCTCTCCCCACGGTCACCTCTGTTGGCGTTACGATCACAGAGCAAAGCGCTTGGCTCCATGGAGAACGGGTGGGTGCAGAGGGGGCTTGGCTGGCAGCGCGAGGAGAATGCTGATGGAGCTGGAGGTGAAGGAGTGAATCGGAAAGAACCCAGTTAAATGCACAGAGGTCTACCTCCACCCCTGAGCTTCTCAGTACCGGGAGCCAGGGTGAGCCTCTCGGTTAAAGATGCCGGGGTAAGATGCATTTGATGCTCAGAGGTCTCCACGTGCACCCACCAGATAATTTTGCGGGCAGCTGGCTGGATTCTGCTCTCACTGCCAGTGCTGTAAATCTTGAGCGTTTGGAGCAGCACAAAACCTGGCTTCACGTTACAACCGCTGTAAATGCAGGATGGGCCAGACTGAGTCCTGCTGGAGCACGACGGAGGAGTGGGGGACAGCACTCTATTAATGAAGCTATTGCTCAAATTAAGAACTTTAAAAAAAAAAAAAAAAAAAAAGAAAAAAGAAAAGGATGGAGTTGGTGGTGACGCTGACCGAAGTTGCTGGGGGATCACAGTAAGGACATCTGCTCGGCCAACAGGGAGAGCAGAGCTAGGGCCAGGGCGCAGCTGCCGCGCGAGGGGCGCGGTGCCAAGGGCGCCGTGTTTTGGAGCATGCACTCCACCCTGGACCAGGAGCCATTGTTGGGCAGCGGCTGTATTCCTGCCAGGCTGCACATGACGTTGTAAACATCCACGGATCTGATGGGAGGCGCTCGGAAGTTGGATCGGAAATCTGCAGGGAAAACAGGCAAAGAGAGGCGTTGGCGTCGTACGGCTTGGGGCTCAGCTCCTGCACCGCGGGGCAAGGGCTCCTCTGCCTTTTCCAGGACGTACCCAGCAGGCTGGGATGTGGCATGCTATACAATTTACAGCGTAGCTCAGCAAAAACATTTTAAACCTTTTTATTCATTATTTTTACTCCTTGTCCAATTTTATTCTAAAAACTAAAAAAAAAATTTAAAAAAATTATTAAGTACAGGAGCTACTTTACTTTCTGTGCTTGGTAGGTTTAATAGCCTGAAACAATTGCATTGCACATTCTTTTGCTCCTGTCTGCGGTTGCAGCCTGGTGCTCG
>NW_010517533.1:5389-5638 GCF_000687285.1 Phaethon lepturus
GTTTGAGCTGTCCTGCAGCCTTCCCAAAGAAAGTGCCCTGCGTTAGCGACTCCGAACCCACCGACGAAAGGAGAATCCATGTGTTTCAAATAGAATTAAAAATATAGGCCAAAATTTAGGAAAATAGGGCAAAGGGATAGAGTTTCTGCGCTGGGACATCGGAGAGGGGCCGCCCAAATCCCTTCACATCTCTCTGCCCCGTTTCTCCGGCTATGGAACAGATGCGGAGCTAGAAACCCCCCCGGCATG
>NW_010517534.1:0-1017 GCF_000687285.1 Phaethon lepturus
CATTTTTGGGATGGTTTTGGGGATTTTGGGGTTTTTTTTGCGACATTTTTTCTATTTTTGGGGGTTTTTTGAGGTTTTTCTTTTTGGGGCATTTTTGAAGTATTTGGGGTTTTTTGGACAGTTTTGTTCTTTTTCGGCATTTTTGGGATGGGGGGGTTTTTTGAGGTTTTTCTTTTTGGGGCATTTTTGAAGTATTTTGGGGGTTTTGGGACGGTTTTGTTCTTTTTTGGCATTTTTTGGGATGGTTTTGGGGATTTTGGGGGTTTTTTGTGACATTTTTTCTATTTTTGGGTTTTTTTTGAGGTTTTTTGTTTTTGGGGCATTTTTGAAGTGTTCTGGGTTTTTTTGGACAATTTTGTTCTTTTTCGGCATTTTTGGGATGGTTTTGGGGATTTTGGGGCTTTTTTGTGACATTTTTTCTATTTTTGGGGTTTTTTTTGAGGTTTTTTGTTTTTGGGGCATTTTTGAAGTATTTTGGGGTTTTTTGGACGGTTTTGTTGTTTTTTGGCATTTTTTGGGGTGGTTTTTTTCGGATGGTTTTGGCTTTTTGGGGATTTTTGGGGTTTTTTTGTGACATTTTCTCTATTTTTGGGGATTTTTTTGAGGTTTTTCTACTTTTTGGGGGATTTTTGAAGGGTTTTGTTCTTTTTGGGGGTTTTTTGGAGATTTTTGTTCTTTTTTGGCTTTTTTGGGACGGTTTTGTTCTTTTTTGGGTTTTTGGGGGGTTTTTGGACATTTTTGTTCTTCTTTGGGGTTTTTTTGAGGGTTTTGCTCTTTTTGGGGGATTTTTGAAGGGTTTTGCTCTTTTTTCGGGATTTTTTGGAGGTTTTTGGGTTTTGGGGTTTTTTTTTGGACATTTTTGTTCGTTTTGGGGTTTTTTTTGAGGCTTTCGTTCTTTTTTGGGTTTTTTGGATGGTTTTCTTTTGGGGGTTTTTTTGGAGTCTTTTGGGGCTTTTTGGACATTTTTGTTCTTTTTGGGGTTTTTCTCGGAGGTTTTTGTTCTTTTGGGGGTTTTTG
>NW_010517535.1:0-326 GCF_000687285.1 Phaethon lepturus
AGCGGAGGCTTTTCCCTCACAGTCCGCAAAGGTGAGACCCACTCGTGCAACGAGTTGTGTCCAGCCTCGCAACCCACCCAAAAAAACCTTAATTCCCAAGGCATTCCCCAAGCTTTTATCTTTTTTTTTTTCCCCCCTTAGAAATATAAATTCCTGGGGGGAGTGAACCAGAAAACCCTGTATTCAGCCTAATTATCCCCCCCGGCCGCAATCTGTGATCTCCGGGACAATTAAAAGTGCTTAATCCCAGCTGAAAAGCAAACAAGGTCGGAGGCGGCGTCTTCCTGCTTCCCCCTTGCCCGCTGCCGGGGTCTCGCTCCCTGGCT
>NW_010517535.1:692-967 GCF_000687285.1 Phaethon lepturus
ATGAGGGCAGCCACTGCCCTGAGACAAAGCAGGAAGGGGGGCGACAGGGCAGGGGGGTCAGCCCCCGAACGCCGAGGGGGTGTAGCGGGCTGGTTTAGGGCCACACAGCCCGGCGGAGACCCCAGAGCGGCATTTATGCTGGCTGAGCAACGCTGTGCCATCAGTAGGTTTCAGAGTGAACAACATCTGTTCGTTTCAGCATAAAAGACAGCCGTTAGTTTCAGTGTGAATGACATCAGTAGGCTTCAGAGTGAACAAGTCCCCGTGCTTGTTGA
>NW_010517536.1:0-2021 GCF_000687285.1 Phaethon lepturus
CCGGGATCTCCGGCGTCTGAACGTCCGGAGCTGGCAAAGTCTGAGCCCTGCGCTGCGCAGGTGTGAGGTGCTGGGCCTGGGGGCTCCCAGCTCTCTGCAGGCTGCTGCTCGGGGCAGGAGGAGAGGGGGAACCAGGAGGCGGGGAGAACATTTTCCATGGCAGCCGTTTGACTTAACTTATTCACCTCGGGGCATAGTCCATCCTCTGTAGGTTTCTATAAGCTCAGAGACCTACTCTGCTGCTCCCTGCATCCTGAGTAAGGGCCAGCGCAAATTCAGAGGGGCTACCTGGCTGGGTGAAGTCAAGCAGCAAGGGAAATACCCGTGTTAAAAATATATCAACATTTAAAACCGTCTGCTTCCATTCTCACATGGTCTCTCCTATCGCCTGCTGAATCTCCCCTGGCCTTCAAAGATCCTGGAAGCTTCCACCCTAGAAAGACCACCCAGCCTGCCCCACCTCGCACACTTTCTCACTGGAGTGACACATGCAGGGCCATAGAACCACAGAATAGTTTGAGTGGGAAGGGACCTTTAAAGGCCATCTAGTCCAACCCCCCTGCAATGAGCAGGAACATCTTCAACTAGACCAGGTTGCTCAGAGCCCTGCCCAACCTGACCTGGAATGTTTCCAGGCATGGGGCATCTACCACCTCTCTGGGCAACCTGTGCCAGTGTTTCACCATCTTGATGATGAAATAAGGGATGCCCATGTGAATGATGAAATGGATCAAAACACATAAGAGCATTTTTGTTGTATTCCTAATAGCTTCCACTGATGAATTAAATTCAATCTGCTTAAGTCAATTTTATGCTGCTGAATACTAAGCACAGATTCTGGTGGGACACTCTACAGAAGTCCCAAGAAGCACAACACTTAATCTACAGATTTATACTGAAACACAGTGGAAAATTCATTACTGAGACACCAGAAGCAATTAATGTCATATATTTGAATGGGGCAGCCTGTGGCACACAAAAAGGCACACAGAGGCCCCTGGGGTGAAGAAAAAAGGATACGCAGGAGCCAACGAGGCAAAGCAAGGTGAACCTGAAGTCCACCTGAAGTTCACCCGAAGTGAATTGACTTCTCCTCAGGGAGAGGCAACCCAGCCTGTCTTTCCCAGACACTTCTCTACACACACTGTGGGGACCTTACCTCCTTCCACAGTACATAGGAACGTCTTGAGACCAAGAAATAGTGAGCTAGAACTGTGAGGCTGCAGCACGAGCTGTGGAGGGACACTAGAGGTCCTTCTGCCCCAAAGTATGAGCTAACAACTCCTCCTTGGGAGGGAAAAACTGTGCTCCAAGCAGAGGCCAGGGCCCTCACTGGCTCTTTGGCACAGAAATGAGATTCGAGGGAAAGAAAGGAAGCACGTTGGCGTCCTTCTTCCATTTGGAGCAACATTTTTCCTCCTGCCAAGTGGACTGCTGACAGTGACTTCGTGTCAGAAAGGCTTGCTCTGGTAAGATGCTGCAGGTTCTTTAAGCACCCTGTGGTTGTGCCCAGGAGGTATCAGGGCTGGTGATAGTCTGACCAAAAGGGATCCAGGGGCCGAGGGCGAGATGCCTGGCAACTGGCAGGAGACAGAGGAAAGAGGGGAACTGTGCAAAATGGTTTTCATAGCTAGAACTGGGTTTGACAGATGTGTCTGTCCGTACTTTGGCCATTTCACCCCTTTTTATCACTTCTATAGTGACTTACCCATACAAAACAAAAAAAAACCCCACAACCCTCCCCATGTGTCTAACACCTCGAATTTGATATAGCGCTTGCTTATGAGGGCAGCCCTTCTCCCAGGAGAACAGCATGGAGCACTTCCAGGGTGAGGGGAGTGGAGAAATCCAGGGAAATGTATGCAGATGCTATGATGTCCCAGGAGGAATGTCCCTTGGTGGGCCCCAGGGAGCCAAGGAAGCGTGCGGCATTCCCACGATGCTAACAGCTGAATGGGCATGAGCAGGTCAATCCCTCCAAGAGCAGATTTGGGAGCGTGGGGAAGTAGCAGCCCCTCTCA
>NW_010517537.1:0-2132 GCF_000687285.1 Phaethon lepturus
TTTATTTTATTTTATTTTATTTTTATTTTTCCCTCCTTTCTCCGGATGGGGACATAAAACTCATCACTACAACAACCACCCCGCTTTGTGGAAGATAAGCCAGGCACACACACGGGAGCCAGGCTGATGTTTTTTTACGAGGCTCTGGCAGTCCACTCCCTCTCCCAGCTACTTGCACACATCTTTGATTCCCAGCACTGCTTGAGGTTCTCACTGAAATACGGTGGCTTTACAACCCAGCCTGAAAACAAACAAACACCATAAAATCAAATATTTTAAAACATAAATGATTTGCAATATTCATTCTTAAGGAAAACAGTTACAGGGGAAGCAAAATAGAGTTTCTGAGGTTTTGCTAACATTTCTTTATGTTAAATGCTCATTCCAGCGCTGACATGAGAAGCAGTTTTGCTGACACCTGCGCTGGATGATCCACGTAACTCACTAACAGCTCTTCTGTTTGCAAAATAAATAAAACAGTAACCCAAAATAGACAAAAATATGCACTTTTTTCTGGAAGCATCAGCTCTTTTTATTTTACATTGAAGACAATGTCATCATTAAATACAAGTTTATATCTCAGATGGGGACAACAGAAATTAAAGGCACTCAGTACCTTGCATGACAACACTATATGATATTACAACAAAATGTATTAATTTTTCCTTTAATTCATATTATACTTTGCCTACGTCAACATCACAAAGTTGCCTGTTTTAAGATGGAATGTTGTTTCCCTGGTACACAGACTGAATAAACTACATATATCCTGACACATTACTACACTGAAATACTTCTGCTTCTTTAGATCAGTCCAAACCCATATTAAAACTTACTGATTTGGTATCAAGATCTGCTTCTGAAAAGGTGCAGAATGAGTACTGCAATTGCAGGGCTCATCCTCCACTGACAAGCACTTAACTATCTGTGCTTCTTCTCGAAGGAAGAAAAGTTTGCACACACTGGTCTAAATACTTTCATGGGTATTAATCTGGAGCTTCTGCTTCAAGAACTATCCAAGATTATACTACTTTTTTTTTTTTTAATTTAATTTGTCACACTGCAATAATGAAAAAGAAGGACCAAGAGATCAGGTAATTAGAGCACTATAGTGATAAAAGCCCTATAAATAATTTACTACTTTCCAGTTCTGACCCCAAATCACCTGCTTACAAAAAAGGGAAAAGGAACAAAAGAAACAAGTGTCCCTGCAGCTGCTGGCAGTGAACTTAACACAAGCAGCTACATCAGCTGGTATGACCTACTCACAGAAAAGCAGTGAAAAGGGCATCCAAATGCAGTATAAACCATCTGCTAACCCACCAGTTTACTGCAGTATTAACAGAAATGCTTACTGCAGATTTTCTTAATTCTTTTTTGTAGCAGAGAGAATAAAGCCCATGACACTGACTTGTGGATATCCCAGTCATGCAGCAGAATATTGTGGAAGACAAGTTGTCCAATATACCATATGCAAAACACTGTAAGAAGAGTTACCCCTGACCTTAAGCAGAAGAGCATTCAACATGTGTAACCGCTGATTTTGTAACTGTACAGCCCTCCAAGCTTTACTCCACCTTTACCTTCAATGTGACTACCAAATGCAGGCTGATCCGTGTCCATCTGCATACTGCAAACTGCTGCTGAAAAAAAATAAAAAATATGATTAAGCCAATATTTACACACATAACAGAAAGTCATCATTGTACGTATTGCTCAGTTTACTCTGCAGGCAGATCTCTGAAATAAGGTCAATGCGTGGCCCAAAAAAATAGAGACTGCATGTCACACGTTATCATGATACAAGTTAAAGCTGTAGTTACAACTGAGAGAAATATCCCATTAAGTTGGTTGGAAAGTTATTTGGAATACAGGAATTGGTATTTTGTAAAATAATCAGTGGATATGGGGTTAGCAGAGTCATTCTAGATTCGTGGCATGTAAATGAGATCAAAATGTACCAGCATTCATTTTCTTATGGCAGGGGGAGAAGGGAGAAGGTGACTTTACGATACTAACTATAAATAATAAAATATTGCAAGATCTAGCAAAGGCCAAAATCTATCATTTATACAAACGGCTATGACACAACTGACGGAGAACAGTTTGTCCTCTCGCTCTGAACTTCAGCA
>NW_010517538.1:0-209 GCF_000687285.1 Phaethon lepturus
CCAAACCCGCTCCCAGCTCCCACGTGTGGGAGGAGGCCGGGGGATCTGCCTTCTTCAGGTATGGCAGAGCGAAGACTGCTCAAACCGGGGACTTTCCAAGGCAGTTCGGCTTGAACTTTAAACCTCTGCTGCTTTCGCTTTCCAGAGCCACGCTGGGCTCCTGGGGGAGAGAGCAGTGCCCAGGGTCGTGTCCCACCGCAACCAGCCCC
>NW_010517538.1:487-863 GCF_000687285.1 Phaethon lepturus
ATCATCCCTACCCGGCCAGAGCTCAGGCTTTCACCTTGAAGCTGGGACATACCTGCTTTCCCCTCCTCCCTCTTCCTTCTCCACCCAGGCGGAGCCTCCTCCTGCGCTTTCATTTCTGCATTCGTTCCCCCCTTTCCTCATTGCCAGTCCTCAGCTTCCCGAAACGGCTGGAATCGCGGTGAGGCCACCGGGCTGGGATGAGCGCACCAAGAGCACGCATGCGCCGAGGCACCCTGTGCCACGGGCAGTGATGCCAACCGGGAACCGGGATTGTCTCCTGCTATCCCGGGAAACCTCCTGCGCCCGGGAAACCTGAGGCACAGGCATCGCGCCAATCTCCACTTTCTTCTGGCCAAGGCTACAAGCTCACCTCTCT
>NW_010517538.1:939-8143 GCF_000687285.1 Phaethon lepturus
CTGGCACGCAGCGCTCGCAGCGCTCGCCGCAGAGCCAGGACGCTGCCAGACACCCCCCACGCAGCCACGGCCCTGTGCCTTTGCCAGAACAAGCCCTCCACCCTGCCACGCTCCGACCCTTGCCTTTTCCTCAGCTGCCTGCACGCCGCTTCTCCGCCTTCCCCTGCCTGCAGCACTCCTGCCTGCAGCCACGGGGGTGGGTGCTCAGCAGGGACCTCTGGAAAGGGCAACAGGGAGTTTTGGAAAGGGCAGGGAATGGAGGAGCTGCGGGCAGGGGAAACGTGGCTAACCGAGTAGGATGGACTGCAGGGCTTGTTCTCAGCTTCTCCACTTGCTCACCAGCTCCACCCTGGCACGAGGGGACTTGTTAGCCCCCGGAATTGCAAAGGTGCCAGGGGCACAGGGCACCCCTGGCACAAGGTGATCTACCTGTCACCGGAGAGATAACGATCCTGGAGTAGAGGGGTCAGGGCCATCCCTGGGGATGTCCTTGAGTCTGAACATGCAGCACTGCCATGCCCAAGGGGGTCCTAGTTTAGGCACAGAACACCCATTTCCACCGTGTTGTCCATCTCCCAGGCTTCTGAGTGACCTCAAGCGCCTGGTACGAAAAGTGTCCACGTCTGAGGACGCCTGCAACTGGAGGCAAGGAGTAAGGGTGACACCCCAGCTCTGACACACAAGCAGAACTCATGAAGTCCCACCAGTTCTCCAGCTATCCTCTTCCCTCCCTCTAGAAAAAGGGCTGACCATGCAGATCCCCCATCTGTGGGGCAAGACATCTTGTCCTCAAAGCAGCCTCTCCCTTCACCATCTCACCCCAGAAGCACTTAGGACAAGGGATCCAGCATTCAATAGAATTTGCTTTGACAAATTTCTCTCCCTCTCTAGATAAGGTCCCTGTCCACAGTGGGAACAGTTCGCTCCTGGCTCCTTGTTTTGGCTGAGCGGAGCAGTAGGAAACCATGCAAACAATTCACACAAGAGAAACTTGTTCAGGGGAGGAAATGGCCCCAGCAGCAATGCAGAGGAGAGCGAGGGAGGAGGAAAACAGCAGGGGAATTCCGCGCTTACCCTGCTCTCCTGTTCCAGCCCTGTAACCTGCGCTGCTAACCGCTTCCTCAGCCATCAGCACGGACCTCTGCCAGCACAGCTCCCTCCTGCCCTGCAGCCCTCCGCCAGCCCAGCCCGGCTCCCTGCCTCCCAGCACGCCAATGCCATGCTGCCCTGCTCCGTAAAGCTGTTCCAGCTGCCCTCTGGGCAGCTCTGAGGGAGCAGCGGATCCCAGCCAGCTGTAGGCTCATCCCCATGTCCTCTGCTCCTGCCCTGGGTCTCCTGTCCTGCAGGCTGCTTCTCCTCTTCCCTGGGCAGGGCACAGCTTGAATTTGAGCGGGGCGGGGGGACTGGAAGGAGGCTGTGGCTAGCGGGAGGCAAAGTCCCTTCAGCCACGCTGGATTCAGCCCCCCGGACCCAGCTTGCTGCTCCTGGGGCCGAAGGGAGGGGTGGGAACCGATGGGAGAGCAGGGGAGGCAGCCTGCGCCTCTCCTGCGGTGCTCTGCAGGGGGTCTGGTCCGGGTGCTGGCAGATGAGGGGTGCTGGGGGCTGCCGGGCAGGGGAGGCATTGCGAGAGGGCTGTGGGCGCCTTGTTTTTCAGTGAGGTGGGAGAGGAGGAGGTGGGGAGATGAAGGTGCCACTGTTCACCCACATACAGCACCCCTGGCCCCACATCCTTTGCACCCACACATTTGAGCATTTTGCTCCACTTCTGAGCAGATGGCGGGTCCGGGATTGCAGAAGCACTAAACATCAGATGCATGAGGACTGCTCCCTGCAAAACGAGGGGTCTGTCCCGCACTACCATCACTGCGGGGACGGGCCAAGCCAGAAAGCTGGTCATCCCATGCCAGGAGGGCCCAGTCACGGGCTGAGAAGCAAGATGAACACTTGCAATAAAAGCAGCAAACATCCCAAAAGGTCCATTGGCCGTGGCAACTCCATTTCAAGCAGAGCAAATTCCCATTCTTGCTCATCAAGAGGCAAATACATTCTCCAACAGTTTCTGTACACACAGAGATATTCTGAGGTTAGAGCTGTCTCTTACAAGAGGACAGTGCCTGAACTTCACCAGAGCCTGTATGATACACCCTAGCAATCATTTACAGCCCGACAGGTACCCTCACTGCCTCAGGATTTTCTTTTAGTGAGGCACCAGCCGTGGGTCTAGGATATCCCATGGCCCCCCTTCAGCCCTGCACCTGCCCCAGTCAGAGGGGCTTCCCGCCTGCGGCACACGGACAGCATCCCATGCAGCTCGCTGAGAGGCACCCAGTAACCACTCTCACAGCTCAGACCCCGCGGCCTCTCTTCCTACACAGTCACCTCTGACTCCTCTTTTATCCACATTGTATTAAAAAACCCCAAACCAACAAAAATCAAAACTTTCTTTGTTAATTTAGCTGAGCTCAACCCTTTCCCAGCAGCAGCCAAGATTGCCTGCAGAGTGCAAGGAACTGAAGCCCTCCTCACCTCAACTTATGTGTTACAGCCAGGAATCAGTCTTCTGCATCCCAGGACATGGAAATTTCCAGCCATTCTTTCCCTTCCTACGTGCTGAAGTTCCCTGTGCTTCTCCCCAAATCCAAGGCAAACCTCTGCAGGTGGAAAGTCTGAAGAAACTTCCTCCAGGCCAGGCTGAAGTCATCCAAACAGGGGAAAAAAAAAAAAAGTCTTGATGCCTGCACCATCTCAGAGGGCTGGCGGGACTTACCCACCTTACGCCAAGGCTGTACGTGGGTTACCTCTGTGGCAGCCAGGAGTTTCTGGGGAATCCTAAAGGAGCTGGTGCAGAGCTGCTTGCCCTCCCTTAGAAGGGCACCAAGACCTCCCCTGCGCACCAAACTCCTGAGCCCGCACAGAGAGAGAGCCGAGAGTCCAGGCACGGGGAGCTGAACACAGCAGGTTCCCTTCTCCCTCCGGCCAGTCCCACGTTAGGACTCATTTTCTTCTCTGCCCCACAACAGCGGCGTACGAGGGAGTAAACCAGGATGGACTCGAACGCTCCTGGCAATTGGGCAAGGAGCTTTCCAAAGCCCCTCTGGAAAAACAAGGAGCATCCCTGCTTCCCATTAACCATGGCCATCCCGCTGCTGGGCAGCCAGCAGCAGCCCAGCCGAGCCGGGGGCTCCCAGCCCAACCGGCAGCCAGGTGCGCTCCCTTCTTTAATCTTTCTCCTAAAACTGTGTCTCTCCAGGCCCTTGCTTCTCTTCTCCCTCCACAGTGGTTTCCCTTTGCTGCCATACGTGGAGCGTTGCCCCGGGCACGGGCGCTGGGAGCTGTAGCACCGGGGCCGCACGGGCTGGGAGGGTTACGACTGGCACGTGCCGGCAAACGGCTAGAAGTGGCCCCGCGGGATGAGCCTTCGCACGCAATACCTGCCCACGCAGGCACGGGCTCAGCGGGGAAGGCCCCTTCGATACCATCACGCGGAGGAGAGCTCAGAACGCCGGCTCCCGTGGGGCCCTAATTTTACTCGATTAACGGTTCCCGAGCCCTTGTTAAGGCATCTCAGCCCACGAGTCACTGGCACGTGATTTCTTAACAGCAGGCAGGGCAGCACTTGTCTCTGGTGGAAGGAGGAAGTCAGGCTTCCTCCGCTCCCCTCCCTCCCTCAAACGCGCACCCAACCAAAACCGCTCGGTCCCATTTTCCATCTGAAGGAGGCCAAGATCTCTCTCCCGTGATTGAGCTGGGGTCCCCTGACCTTCACTCCCGCAGAGCAGCCGCGCCGCTTTGCGTACGGAGCCCCGTGCAGAAGACGGCCACCCACCTTTCGCAGCACGGCATGGCCAGAGCGCCCAGAGCAAGACTACATGCGCTCTACCCAGCGGCCTGAGGGGTCCATCACCGTGGTGTCAGGTAGTGATGGCATAAACTAGTACGTGGCCCAAGGACCAGCATAGGCAGAAAGGAAAACGTGTTTAAGACAGAAGAGAGGATGCTCAGCTCAATTTCCCACACTGATAAATCAACCCTGCCTCTCCAGAGTTGGCAGAGGCTGCCATAAGCCCAAGCAATGGGGGAGGTTTTCCCTTGTGCTGGAATGTAACAGGCGATTCCATCACACCACATCCCACCCTGAAGGAGCTGGTCCCACACCCGCCCCTTCCCAGGGACACTGGGATCATGCATCTGCCTGACAAGGATGAAAGGAGGGGTTTTCCTCGGTGAATCCTAACAAAGTTTGAGGTTGTCCGGAGGCTGGGGCACAGCAATAAAGCTGCCTGCAGCCTGCTCAGCGCTAGCCGTGCCTGCAGCTGGAAAGCCCCTCTTTTCACTTCCACGCAGAGCAGTCCCATCGGGACTCAGTTCAGCAGAAAAGGAGCTGGTTCACAAGGAAAAGACAGATGCTTGGAGGAGACTGCTGGAGCTTGAGCGCACAGGGCTTGCCCTCTACCCTGCTGTGGAATAAGCAGGATATGTATCATTGCCCTAAGCACACCCACCGTCTTCTGCCTGTTCCTCATCCTTGACCTCTCCTACTGTGCCAGCGCTGCCGCTCTCTCTCGAGGACTGATGTGCTGTAGCCCAGTTACCGCAGCTCTGACTTCCCCAAGGCAGAGGGGCCGCCAGTGGCACTCGGGAGGCATGGAAGAGGGCTGAGGCTTTTGCAAGTCACTCTTGGAAGATGGCACCCACACGTTTCACTGGCCATCACACCCACATCCCCTCTGTTGGCTAATTTCCTTCCTCTAGAAGCAGGACTCCTTCTAATTTTGAGCACGGGAAGAGCCAGTTTTAGCCCCATTGCTTCACCCTGCCTGGGCTAACGCTCCTGTCCTGCGGAGGTGGGCAGGAAGGCGTCCAAGGAAGACCCTGCTGATGCTCCAACCGTCCAAGCACATGCACCTTGTGCGCTTCCCCCACAAGCACCAGGCTGACAAACACAGCCCCCTCACAGACACACCTCAAGGGGGCACGGTGGGCAAGCCCAGGGGAGCTACGGACAACCAAGACTTCTGCCAGATGGACAGCCAAGACTTTTGCCAGCTCCCTCTGTGTGAGCCCGGTGCTCCTCTCCGCTTGGTACCAGCCAGGGCAGCTGGAGAAACAGGAAATACTTGGCCAAAACCCCTGAACCTTTTGTATTTTTAGCATTACAATTACAGGAAAGTGTTGTTGCCCAAGTCTTCTGAAATATAATGATAGTATGATTTTAATTCTCAATCTGGAGCTGTTTTGTGGCAGACATTCAAGCAAGGCACATAAGGAAATGTGCCGCTGATGGAGATGAAAAGAAGTCGATGGGTTTGTCTGGCTGGATGAAAGGGATGCAGCCTGTGGCCATCTGATCCCCTTTCTCTGGGGACCGTCACCGATGAGAAATTGCTCCTTAGATTTTAGCATTACTATCAGCCCCGACTTGTCTTTGCATACAAAACCAGTGGCAGTTCAATGAGTCCCTGGGCACTCTGGGTCCCCATTTGCATTGGTGGATGTTCAGCATTTCTAAATATAAATGCCGCCTACCTCTGCCACATGGTCAGGAGGAGAGACAGGAATAGCAGAGGCAGAAATCCACAGCCTCGCCGCTCTAACCACAAGAATAGCGTTGTTTTTTTTTTTTCTAGCAGTGAGAGCGGATCCCAGGAAAGCCAGGTCCTGCACGGACATGGCCAACCCCGAGCTGTACGAGCTGCACCGCCAGCGGACTTTTTGCTTCCTCCCTTGCTCTTCAGAGATTTCATGTTCTGAACTGCACTGCAAGTGAGAGGATACAGAAGAGCAACTGCAACCATTTGGAGAGCTCTCCAAGAACCTCTCCTGCCTACAGTAACCAAGGCACCACCGATTAATGTTCCCCTAGTTAATGAGATGTTTGCGTTAGGCTCCAGCCAAGCAAGTCCGACAAGCAAAGGGCTCAGCCACCTTACAAAACAGCTCCAAGCAGCAGAAGCATCTCTAAGCTGCTTCATCTACCAGGCTCACTAAAGAACAGCGAGTGGCGAGCCCTGGGCACCCCATGACGGGGTAGCCCTGGGGGCTTTTGTGAGGTGTTACTCCTGCAACTGTGCTTAAAAGACCTCTGTCTCTCTCCGTGGGCACCTGGGCTCTCACATTACAGCTGGCAAAGCTCCTCCACACCAAGGAGCCCCAAAGCCAGCCTGTAGATAGGACAGGACTAGAACGCACTATCCCACGCCCGGCTGGGGAACATGGGAGGCTCGGTTTAGTCTAACCTTGCTTGCCATGAGGCTTCCAGCCAATCCTTGGAGCAGATGCCACAATGAGCATTAATGAACTAATTAGCAGATGCACAAGCTCCTTCCTAACCGGGAAGTAAACACTCAGGCTGTCTCCCAGCTCATCTTCAGCCTCAGAACCAGATGTGATCTGCCAGGCAAGGACAGAGGCTCCCTACTGCTCCTGCTGCTGAAGACATGTGCTTGCTTGTGTCGGTGCCTCTTGGTTTCTCTTCCTCTTGCACCATTACTCAGTATTAAACTCCAGCCTGGGTCTGGGGCAAAGCTTTGCCCTTCTCAGCTGCGAGCATGCTTCGCTCGTGCTCTGTGTGCGCACTGATGATGAAAACCTTCCACTGAGGGAATGTACAACAGGAAAGAGCTGTGATTAGCTGAAGGTGGTTACCAGAAGCCAAACCATATACCTCCAGCATGATGCCTTTGCCCTTCAGAGGGCATTACGGATGTGGGAAGCCCTCTCTTATCAGGAGAAACACTCATCTCCGTCACAGAGGCTCAGGAGGGCAGCCCCATAGCGGGGCGTGCGTCACAACTGTGCTGAAAGCTGCAGCTGTGCGGGCGGGTTGGCAAAGCAAGGCGATTCCCACCTGGGAGCAAAGTTCTTGGGTTGCTCGGTTGAGCAGCATCCTGTGGCCCTGACACAGCCACCTCAAGGTCTTGCCCTGCATAGCCACTTTTGTTCTGGGTCTCACTTGTCCAAGCCTTCCCCATTGTGGAGAAAATACTGCATTCTCTGGGGAAGAGAAAGTGGGAGGGCTTGATTTGCTCCCGCACCTTCTCGTTGCTAGCTGCCCCATAGCAAGTGGAAGTTGGCTTCCTATGGCGGATCCATTCTGTGCCACGCTGCCTGGGGGTGCCTCCCCCTGCTTATTCTGCTGGACCTGGCTCAGATGCCCCACCGGTCACCCACCCAAACCCACGCCAGTGTGCCAAGCATCCGTTGC
>NW_010517539.1:0-17317 GCF_000687285.1 Phaethon lepturus
GCTGCTGCAATCAATCGCTAGTTCGTTACTGAAAGGCCGTCCCGCTCGCGCACAAGGAGTCTGTCAGCGCGCGGCGAGCCGCCCGCCCTCCCGGCATCGCGTGGGTGGGGTGGCACCACGTCTCGCCGCGGAGCCGCTTTCTTCTCCAGAGGAAAGGGACTTGCAGCCCTTTCGGCAAGTGCCCAGCGGCGTCAGGAGCCCAACGCACTTTGTATCCACATCATCTTGGTGCGGCACAGTGGAAATAATCAACTTGTGTCATTTCAGTCCAAAAAAAGGGAAGAATTTTTTTTTTTCCTTTTCCAAGGTAACGAGGAGAGGCCAAGCAAAGCACCGCAAAGCAACATAAATGATTTAGCACCCAACGATTTTGCCAGGGAAACGCTAAAGACGGAGTCTAATCCTTTCATCTAACCCTGGTCCTTCTAAAAGCTTTAAGCTAGGAGTTGACTCAGCATGTCAGTGCCAAAAAGATCCATTGACCTCGAGTTCAGTGCTGAGAAATTGAGAAATGTTCTTTTTAATGTCTATTCAATAAATACAGCATCACCCTCTCCGTGGGCTGAGCAATCCACTTCAAATCCATTACTGCACGTTCTCACAGACTGACAAGTTGTCCTGAGACAATAGTGGCTGCCAGATGAGGTTAACCCTTGCTGAGGGGGTGTAAATCTTTGTAGCCACAAGCCTTTTGCTCTCAGAAGTCCTTGAGAAGAGGGGAGGAGGATATCTGAATTGATGATGAGCGGCTGCTGTGTGCTGCTCCTTGCTGGACCAAGGTGATCTGCGTCGGTAAAAAATATGCCCAGTCAACACAGACGGGCTCCTGACCATCTTGATGGGAAGGAGGAGAGTGCTGCCGCCCTTTGCTCCCTAGTGGGCTGGTGATGGTCCCAGGCACTCGTGCTCCCAGCTCCTGCTGGCCAACAGTTGGATCAGCAGTGGGATGGATGCTGCTGAAACGAGGTTTTGTTGGGAAGCACCACACTGTGGCACTACCATCCCTCAGGTAGCTCTACCAATGGCCAAAAGTGTCCCTTGGATCTCATGGTACCCAGGGAAATTGGGAGCTGGAGCCACCTGGAGACCTTTGGCACAGGCATGGTGAGTGCGAGCTCCACGCTCGGCTCCCCTCAGTGCACTGGGATCACCTCCTGGGCTGCATGGCCGTGTCTGGGCAGCACCAAGCTGGCTGGATTAAACACATGGTCAAGGATGACAATGTGCAACTCACAAAGCAACTCAGCCCGCCTAGGTCCAACCACTCCTGCAGCAGGCCATGACCTCCGCTCCCCAAAAAACTGCATTTTAACAGGGCAGCTTTGCCAGGGACAGCCCAGGGCCGGCAGCGGCACAGACCCCCTGCACAAGGACATTGTACCTGCAGGCTGGGCTTTCTGTCCAAGAACATGTCCATGCAAGATGTTACAGCAGTATGACACCACGTTACCCACCACCACATATCCATGAGTCTATCCAAGGCTAGCAAACGCGAAGACGTACTTTTCACTAGCTCCTGGTTCTCAAGTGCCCCAGCAGGTGGGTGTCCGTGGCCATCTATAGATATTTCAACATTGGTCTCCCTGGTCGTCTCTGATTCATCCATGGTTGGTGGACCCAATCAGAGGGCTGTCAGCCTGTCCTAAGGTCAGAGTCCCAGGCCACTGGGCTAAGCAGACTCAAAGGAGTGCTGGTGTCCCTCTGCAGTGGGTAGAAGGCACCTGCTTGACCAGTTTAGCCCGTTAGAGCTCGAACACAAGGAGAGAGGAGTCCCAGCATGACTCCAGGTGGACCCTGCAGCCAACTGGACCTTCTTTCTGATGGCAAGTCCTGGACTGTTGCAGCTTCCAGCAGTTAATGAAAATTATCACCTTGGTAATGGTAATAATACAATAATTCCAAAGGTAAAGCTACGAGTGCACAGTCAATCTGCACGAAATTGGAGCAGAGGCAGCAGGGAGCCCTACGTCTTCAGTTTTATATTCGCTTACAGGTGTTTTATGGCATCCCCTTCCTCCTCCTCCTCACTGGTTTCAAGCTGCTGAGCTTTTTGGCTCAGCACCGCACAACCACGCTGGGGGCTGTGGCAGTTTTGGGGGCACGATGGGGTGCTGCAGCAGCCACCCAGCCTTTGCAGGCTTCTCCAACGCGCTGGCGAGGAGGAGGTCGCATGAGCCGGCGTTTGAGGCTCTCTGCTGACTCAAGGAAGCCATCCTACGTCATGTTTATCTGGGTCACATTTATAAATTCTCTTTTTGGTTTTGGAGGCTGGAAGTTTCTATTTTTTCCCTCTCTTCCCTTGTTTGTACGTGCCGGCTGAAGGCAGCCGTGCTAAGATCTGCAGGTGCAGGAGGCTCGGCCACAGGGTTGTACTGGTTATTACTGTTTGCCGGTTAACTAGATCATGAACACTAGCAAATGTTTATCCTCGATTAGACTGCAAAATCTTCAAGACTGCATTCCTCACTCACAGAGTCTTTAAAGGTACAGAATTCTGCTGGAAATCAGCAAAAAGCTTTTATTTATGCAAATAAATCTTATATATAACTCATGGGAATATGTATAAAAACATGGGAAGGCGGAATGCCTGCACCCAAAGGTTGAAGTCTGTGAAGGCACAAAAGGACCCCTGGATTTTTCTCCAACATCCTTGTGAGTTGAGTTAAATTTAAAATTCCACAATTTCTTGGGGTGGAGGAGGCACACTGGAAGCTTTTGCACAGGTGGGGCTGGTAACACTGGGAACATCTTCCCAGCACACCGGTCCTCGCTGAGGGACTTTTGGGCAGCTGGATGCTTAGACTATGCTAGTAAATATTTCTATACTAGTAAATAAAATGTGCTCAGCACTCTGCTCCAGCACTGCTTCATTTAATTCCATAGGCATAGCCTTAAATACTCCCGAAGAGCCAGACCAAAGCCCCTCGTGTAGGAGGGCAGAGCACACAGTGCTTGAATGCTGCCCCAGCAGTACCACTCCTGCCCACATCACCGCCAAGACCTGCTCCAGAAGGCACACCCGTGTCCCACCCTCGGCACTATATGCTGGTTGGATGCTCCGGCCCTGACATCTTTTGATCTCCCAGGCACTCTGTGGGTACTCCTGCCCCAAAAAAGCAGATGCCGTCTAGGGGAGATGCAGCTGCTTTGAGATAGGCAGGGGGATTCCCAAATGTCTCTGAAAGGTGCCTAAGTGTCCTCAGGGCAAGGACAACCAGTTAGAGATACTGCTGGCTGAAAGACCAACACTGAGCGATGACATTTCAGTCCCTTCCCTTTCTTACTCCTGCCACACCAGCCAAATAGGCCATATGGGAGAGATGCTAACACAAGAGCTTCTCTCTTCATGTTCTAAATTCCCCGTGTGCATAACAATACACCATATGTATAACCAACAGTGAAAGTCCTCTAGACTTCAGGAGAGCCTGGGTCTTGCCTTCAAGCCCCATGCCACCACAGCCTTGCAGCCTGCTGCACTGCCCATGAGAAGCCACGTGCAAGGCCAGCACCAGTCCAGATCCAGGTCCTCTGCTTAGGGCTTAAATGCCCCCCGTGCCTCTGCGCAGGGTGCGCGGGTGTGCAGGGTATGTACCGACCTATGACATCTGCGTAGGCTGGAAGACTTGCTTTGACCATACTCACAACCTTGCACCGGGATGGAGGACATGCTACTTCAGATGCTATGCCCATAGCTGTGTTTGAGCAGCCTCACCAGAGAAGGTCTCCTGGAGATGCTCCTTGCAAAGCGGGGGGCCTTCAGCCCACTCTTGGCTGAATTTCACCGGGGGAGGCGGAACTAAAAAATCAGGTATTAGGGCAACAATTTCCAAGCACGAGGTCTGCACACAGCTCTGTCGCAGGAGTGTTTCCAGAGGTTGGAAAGAAAGCTGAAAGAAAACGGGCGGGTAGGTTGTGAACAGCACCACCAAAATAAAACCACGCAGAGGAGACATGAGGAGGGCAGGGGGACACTACTCCACTGCTGCACCAGACGCAGCCGATTCATTTGAAGACTAGTTGCAACACCATGTTGTCACCCTGTCATCAATAATCCCTGCTTGAGTCACCAGCACCGGCCATGATTTTGGTGCTCCCTAAACTCGTGGCCCACTGGGCCACCTTCTGCTGACGAGAGACGAGATGTCCCTCTTCTACACAGGGACAGGAGACGATGCTGAGATGGTGGAAGAGCTGGGAACGGGCCATCTCCGTGATTCTACGGAGATGTAGAAAAGGACCAGGACGGCAGTGCCCCACACGCCGATCTCTGCTGCTGCCCTGCCCCACACACACCACAGAGGCCGCCTGGCTCGGGGGCTCGTTTTTGTGACCTAGACTTTAGGAGTCTTCTCCAAGACATCTGCTGACACTGCTAATTACGGGCCGGGCTGCCGGTGGCGCGGTGCACCACAAGAATTTCCTGATTGCTTTTTTGGGGAGGGACGGGAGCTTTCCTTCTCCCTTTGTCTCCTCGGTGAAGGATGTGCTCTCGGGCTGAAGTCCTGACAATCCAAGCTGCTGAAATGAATCCTCTTCAGTCTATTTACTTGATATTTACCAAAGTCTGCGATCAACAAGAAAACACATCTCAGCAGCTCACTTGGCAAGAGAACGAATTGAGGCAGCACTGCAGCTGTCATATTTATTTCAGTGGCAAAGCAGGTCAGGAAAATTGATAAAATTAATCATACAAACTAGCAAACACCGGGAGTGAAGGAGAGAGAGAACGAAGGGGAGAGAATGAGAGTGAAGGAGTGTTTGCAGCACCAAGCTGCACCTGCTTTTATTTCTTTTAATGGATTTTTTTTTTTTTTTTATGCAATGTCACAGATAGAATTGGCGCAAGGTACATTATTTTATAAGTAGGTTTGGGGAGGGATGTGGATATTACTACGAGCAGATGCCTATTACACCAGGGCTGAGCCCTAGCCACGGGGTTTGCAAGGAAATAGGAATTCAAGGACAGAAGTGATTTTTCAGACAGTCCCCGTAGACCAGGTGGGAAGGTCCTTGAAAGCAGTATCTAGAGGTGCTCTGACCTGAGGCTTGGGCCAGGGCTCCAGGTGGCTCCTCAAGGTGCTCCCAAGGTTGTGCTCAGGGCCACATCCCTGCTGCCCCTGCCAGCGGGGTGCAGGCATGCCCAGGGCTCGTGGCAGCTGCGAACCCCAAAGTGCAGAGACGCCTCCCCAGCCACGGCTTTCCTCGTGCCTGCAAGAGAGCAGCTCCGGGGACATCTCACCAAATGCATCCCCCAGCTTCCTGGGCCCTGGTCTCGGGACGCGTGGATGTGGCAGAGCCCTGAGGAGCCTGCGTGCTCCCCGGACAGTGAGGTCTGTTTCTGTGGCCACCCGTGCCAGATTTACGTGCCTACGTAACCGAATTTGATCTCAGAGACTTTATGGATCCGTTTGGAGAAGCAAGCTTGCAGAAGCCAATATCTTTTTGCGGTGGGCTCCTCTTTGAGCGGAGACTTGCTTGATTTCAAACTAGGGGTAGGCAAACCAGAAAGAGCCAACTGGCTCTGGGAAAACTTCTGGGGAAGATTTCAAGCGTCAAGGTTCAAGCATCAAGTTCCACCCCCCTTTTTTTTCAAAAAGAGTTTTTAGACCAAGATTTAAATTGTAAAAATTGCCATTTCAGAATGAAACGTGGAAGAGTGCATTTCAAGGATGTTACCAAATGGCATTTTGGCATTTCTACTCTTTAGTTTTCTGTCATAAAAATAGCATTCACAAAACTCAAAACTCACAAATTCAAAAATAACATTGGTCCCTCTGAAACGTTCTCTGCTCTCCCCTTTTCTCTTCTTTTCCCCCCTCTCTCTTCTCATTGTCCCACTCACACACTAAAGGTTAACTGAAAAATGTCTCTGTTTTAATTTTTAGTCCTTTTTCTCTGACTTTCCCACCCTCCTCTCCCACACCCCTCCAGGCCCTCGTTGCACATCCCTGTTCCTAACGTGAATTACTGTTCTCATTGCTCCAAGCACATTAAAAGTGAAGCTAATTAACCAGCAGAACAATTTGCCTAACGATGTGGTAGATTCTCCATCACTTGCAGCCTTCAAGTCAAGCCTGAATGTCTTTCTGACAGAGCTTTAGCAGGGTGGGGTAATTTGGGGGCAAGGGTCTCAGACCCGTGCAGGGTTGCAGGACACACAAGGTCACCTTAGACATTTTGGGATCCTAAAACAGGGGGTCCCACCTGCGCCCAGGGAGGGGTGCATCCATCAGCTCCACCATACTCATCCGCAGCCTTGCACCTCTGTCCCTGCCAGGGATGGGGATGCTGAGGACGGTGATGGTGGCCTTTACCGAGCTGTGGCCAAGGAAGGAGGGTGGAAGGGACCCCAAGGAGGTGAACTCAAGGGGTCAGTGGCAAAGCAGCAAGAGGCCACCAGAAACACCAAGGCTGCTGTGGAAATCACAAGAGTTAATGAGCTTTTTAGAAAAGAAATCCCTCTATAAGCTCTTGCTGACAAGCTCTATTAAATATTCATTCTATAGACTGCGGAGACATCGTTAGACACATACGTTCAGGCTTTCCATACTCCCAGCTCTGGCATTTGTTTCATGCTGCGCCGAGGAGCTGAGGGGACCTCAGCGGGGCTGGTGCCGGCCCCAGCTAGCAGCGCCGGGCTCCACGGGGGCAAGTACGGCTTGCAAGTTAAAACCCGTCCTGGCCGCCCCGACGCCGCCCGTACGATGCGCGGGGAGGCAGTACGTGGGTTTGGGAGATGCTGATGGAAGGCACGTTACCCTCCCCGTGGAAGGGTGGCAGTGGAGGCTGGAGGGACAGGCATGACCGGGGAAGTCACGCTGACCCGCAGGAGCCATGGGCCCACCGCCGACATCCCCCCGATGTCTCACATGGACGCGAGGGTGCAGGAAGGAGGGCTGCCTCGCCTTCACCCCATCCCACGCACGCACCCCGACGCAGGCAGCGCTCCCTACCCCACAAACCCCAAGCGAGCCCTCTCCAGCTGGTCACCCCTCCAGGGACCGGGGAGGGGTCCTACGGGCACCCCGGGAGATGCCGCAGCCCTGCCATCGTCCACGCCGGACCCATGCCGCCTGCCACGGGTCTCCTTCCCAGCTCAGAGCCGCCTCGCCCGCACCGTGGGAAAACTCACACGCTCGCCCTGGCTGGAGCCGGCTCTGCCCATGGGAGATGGGGCTTGCACACAGGCGTATAAATATATAGGTATTTTTACATACATTTGTGGTGATGGTACCTTTTTTTTTTAAAAAAAAAACAATCCGTCCATAAATGTCACCGAAAATCCCGGTCTCCTTTTATTAAACCTGAAAAATGTGTATAAATGTAAATAACAAATGACTGATACAGGGAGAGGAACCAGAGCGTCTGCTGGCGTCACCCTCCCTCCCTTTCTCCCTCCCTCGCGCTCTTTCCTCCTCGTGTAATTTGCATTAATAAAGAGGCTGTTCCTTGTCGGAATGTGTTTCATCCGGTTTAAAATCCCAGGGCGATCCACCAGGAACAGCTCTGGGAGAATCCGACTGTCAGAGCCGACAAGACAAATGAATCCCGGTGTCAGGAGCGTGTGGTTCAACGATGACAGATTGAGAAGAACTGTCCCCCTCTCGACAGGCGGGCTTCATTTTCAAATTAATAAATCTGAATAAAATATTTTCCCTTTCATTACGAGCCGAGCCCGGATGACAGTTCCCGTGACAGGAGGGAGTCGCAGTGTTGATGAGGAGACTTTGCATGAATTCCACCTGGGCTTCTTCGGCTTTATTTTTACCTGCAATTTCATCCCTGTTTACTTCTCTTCCCTTCCCTCCTCCCCTCGCCCTCTCTCGTGCCTGCTCCCCCTCCCTTCCTCCTTCCTCCTCTTCCTTCACCCACTCTCAGCCCCTCTCCCGTCCCTCCTCCACTCCTCCCTTCCCTACCGTCCCCCGTGATTTGGAAGCCGAGCCCCGGACGTCCCTCCTGCAGCACGCGCGCGGGCTGTCTCGCACCTCGAACGCGTGCCTCTAGGAGATGCGCCAAGGTCTCACGTTCCGGCTGGTTTATTTCCACACGTCCACAGGTGCCTCAACGCCCCTACAAACCCACAGCCCACGCACCTAAAGAGACCCCCCCTCGGGGTTTCTGTCCTCCTCGGGTGGGGCTTGGGCACCACCAATGGCCAAGGGGGCTGGAGGCGGAGGGCAGCTGGGCCACCAAGGGCTGTGCACCTCCGGCGGCGTGGTCAGCCCCAGCTGAAACACACAGCTCCCGCCCTGCCTCCCGGACCGGCCCACCACGCTGCTCCCAAGCTGCAAGGCGTTGGCAGACGCGGGGTCGCTGTCACCTTTTCCCGGGTTCCCTGCTGCCCCAGGTACCTCCGTAAGGCTCCCAAGCCTCTGTCTTTGAGACAGCCGCACGCCAGCCGCGGCCGCGTGCTGCGTGTGCGCAACGGCGCTACCCGAATCGGCATCGAGCCTCGCCTCGGCGCAGGAGCACGTTTTCCCCTCCGACGCCAGCATCCATCCCCGGGGACGTGCGGGTCCCTCCGATCTGCCCCGCGGTAGCAGGGCCTCCCATTTGCGGTGACCGCCGCGATACCCGAACCAGCCCTTGCTCTGGAATGTGCCTTTGGATGCCGAGGGCAGGCAAGCGGCAAACAGTCACGCCGCAGCTGAGCGCCCACGACACTCAAGTCCCCGTTCCACCTCTGGAGGCCACCTGTGACCCATAAACATGGCTGGAGAGCCCACAAAGATCTTTATTGCTGCGTAGCCTCCAAGGCAGTGATGTGGCCCACTTCCCAAGGACACCGCAATGATGCTCCCCGTGCAACTTGGGCACAGCAAGCGCTAACCTAGGATGAGGGCTGGGACGCTTCTTTCTATCCATCAAGGACGTCCTGGTTTAGGTAAACCTCCCAGGCTTCCTGCACAAGAGTTGGTCTGTAGTTTGGATGATCCTCTGGATCACCCCAACTGAGATGTGGCACCCATGGAAGATCACAGAAACCCAACCTAAAATTTGGAGTGAGCTGGCAGTGGCATGGAGAGAGCAGAAATAGGAGAGGCCACGGTGGGAAATTGAGTGTCTGAGCTGGCTTGGGAATCTCAGCAACTCCAGGACACGTTACGGAGAAAGCCAGCAGAAATGGAGGCGCCAGCTGACACTTTGCGAGCCCAATATCCCCCTCTGAAGAAATTAGAAACGTTCCAACAGCTATAGCTGTGCCTGACAGTAAATTTGATTAACTTGCCCGTGGAGTTAATGATATAGAGGGCCGTGTGGATTTTGTTGTAAAGAACACAGAAAAGACAGATGAGAAAATGAGAAAACAAGAAAGTAAATTTAAGCAGCTGGAAGCTTTAACAACTGGCATGATAAATCCAATAAAGAACTGCTCGATAAAACCCAACCACTGGAAAGCCAAACATGGGTTGGGGAGGGAGTGGATGTGCTTCGGATTCATAACCGAAGTGGGGTTTACTCATGGTGGGAAGATGCTCCCAAGTCACCGGCCGGGCTGCCAGGAGTGAGTAGGCTTGTAGTCCTCCTCGGCTGCTTGCCACCAGAGCACATGGCAGTGACGCTGCTGCTCTGGCCATCCTACACCAGCAAGGCGAAGCCAGGGACCTGCTGCCCAGGCTCGCTTCCCATCCCTTTTCCACTCTTGTTCCAGTTTCCTTTGCAGTTCTCTCAGGACCAGGATGAATCTGCTGAGGCTGACGAGAGCCTGGGGGGATTCACACCTATCAAGCCAAACCACACTAACTCTGGAAGGCAGCACAGCATCACAGACAAGCTTGCCAACCAAATGCAGACCAGGTATTGCCAAGAAGCATGAAGTAAAACCCAACATTTGGACATCCATATTCTTAAATTCTATCTTCTTTAAAATTTCATTCTGCTGACCCCTGCTGGAAGTCACAGCCAAGAGGAAAACCTTGAAGAAAATGACTGTTGAGGACACAACTCTACTTATCCCAGTAGCAAGAGCTGTGGAGCAGCGTCCCATAGCACCCTATTATCCAATACAGAGGCAGACTTGGAGCACCACTACACCACATAAGACCCTGCGGGATCCTTGCTGTCTGCACACAGTAGCAATTTTGGCATCCCCACACAGAGATCCTCGATGTTCCCCATCCAGTTGGCTGTGCCACATAAAGCCAGAGGTGAGCCACCACCACCACCAGCCTGGTGCAGCCACACCGCCGTACTCACGCAGGGGGAAGGCAGAGACATTCTCCGTGTGGATCCAAGAATCAGGAGTGCAGGGAAATGGGGACCAGGGCCACCCGTGCAGTGCCAGATGCAGCTGGCAAGAGTCCAGCCGCTTTGTTAGCTCTGGCACAGCTTCCCCAGGGCTCTGCACGGCAGGAGGGGGTGTTAGCGGGGCACAGCCTGACTGCACAGAGCTGGCCTTGAGCTCAAAACAACCAGCCCTGTGGGACCAGCCCAGCAGCATTTAGCCTGGGTCCATGCAGGACCACCTGAGTATCCTGGCTGGGCACTTCCCACCATCCATATCCTCTGCACCTTCATTTTTCCAGCCCTCCATGGCCATGGGCAGCAGAGAACCTCTGTGTTCCCAACCAGGACATTCAAGCTGTCCTGTTGACCTAGAGCTGAATCTGATACTTGGACTTTGTAGACCAATACCTACATTGCTGCACCACCTACATCCAACTTTGATGGGTCATGGTCAATCAGAAGAGATTTGTTAGAAGCACCAATGGAGAACAGCTTCAGATGTTGTCCATGCATTCCCTAATGGGGCAGAGATATGGATGGAGCCCACCTCCCCAGAGTCTTAGTTTGCTGCTGTAACGCTAATTCCCAGCAATACGTCCCAGGTCTCACTTCAAATTTGGAATTGGACTCCCAAAAGGGGAAAGGCATCTTCACAAACTGGAGACCTGCTGTAGCCGCAGGCTTTCAGGGCTCTCTCAAGCAACCGTGGATGACCAAGCAGAGCAAAGCAGCTCTTCAGAGCCATCTCCCCCATCTTCTGCCACTTTCCTGTAGCTTAGCCGCCTGCAAGACCAAGTGGCTGGAAATGTGCAGAGTGCTCTGAATTGAGCTGTAAAGAATGAAGGTGAAGTTTTAAGCCGCTAGATTCATGGCTGGGATTTTTATACACACATAAAATATGAATCTCAGTTGTATACAAAGCTGAGCCCATCGTGCCAAAAGGATCCCAGTCAAGCAGGCCTGTAAAATGAAATCCTCTCGGACTAATTTAAGGAGACCTAAGCAGTATAAATTCTGGCCTGCTCAAATGCAGGAAATAAAAAAAAAATCTGACTTGAATACAGGCTTCTCTCTCAATGCACTTGGCAGCCCCAACGCGCGAACAACGGGAACAAAAAAAACAGAGGAAGAAATTAGCTCTGGGGTTGCGAAACAACACTGTTCCAGCTCCCCGTTTATACCAGTCTTATGGGCCTAGTGAAACCCTCTTCAGCAAAAATTTAATGCAGAGATAAACTTCCCAATAAATAAGAGGTGCTCGTATTTGCTGACTCCTGATGACTTTCCTGACCTGCACAGTCACTTCCACTGAGCTGTTATGCATGGAGAACACGCTCATAAAGATGCTTCTTATAAAAGAAAATATTAACTTATCTGCCAGCTAGCGAATCTTGACTCGCACACCTTTATCTCCTCGGGGCTTGCTTGGTTTTAGTGGAGTAAGAGTCTCCTTTGACAAGCCGCCTCCCTGGAGGCTGGAGGAGGACTGGCTTGCCCTGCTCCTGCTGGTGAGCGTGGCTAGAAGGTCCTGGAACTGGAGGAGCTTGCTCTGAGCCATGGCCACCACCGTTCAGGTGCATCAGACAGTTTACGGGCAGCCCTGGGGAGCCCGTGGGTGGGATGAGGAATGGGTGAAATAAAGCATCCACGTCCCCTTTTCTTTTCTCGGGCAGGGCACTGGCGTGAGAGGAGCTGAAGTGACCTTGCCCAAGGTCAGAGGAGAAGCCTGGGGTCTGGGAAACGCACTCAGATCTCCCTGCAAGGGCTGGAGATAACACCATCCTTTCCAGCAAAATAAGGAGCCAGATAAAAACAAGTCATTACAGGATTAGAAATGCCTTAGCTGAAAATGCTGCCTCCTTTTTCTAGAGAATGTGCCTGGCTGTTTCTCGGGATGAGGAGCAGCACTCAGACTCGCCCTGGATTATCTGCCAGCTCACTGGGACCGGAGCAGCGTTGTTTGGGCCTGTGGCATGATGCACGGCAGCTCCCTCCCAAGCAAAATAGCCTGGGGACAGCACGGCTGTGGGGCAGTGGCTGGTGTCCCCTCAGCACCTCTGGAGTTCACTTGTCCCGTTGTCTCCTTGCCCCGGCACTGTCACCACCTCTCCTGCTACAGCAGCCCTTACCTCCCTCCCATGCCCGGGGTCCTCCTCTCTGTGCCAAGCCCCACTTCATGCCACAGAGTGGCTTGAAGCGACCGGGGACATCAGGGAGCCTTTCTGTAGCTGATCAAAGGCACAAGACATCCAGAAAACCTCTAAAATAATACAGAGGACATCCTCCAGTGGCAGGATGATATGGTAGCAAGTTTTCTGGGGCTATTTTTCCAAGCTTTCTCCATTAAAAGAAAAAAAAAAAAAACATAACAAAACAAAAAACCAAACGCAAGCACTAGCCAGGAAAAAACTCCCTAATGAACACATCAGCTTCAGCTCCAAAGCTGAAGGCAACTTCCAGCCCAGCCCATCTTTGCTGCTCGAGGCCTTGGAGAAAGATCTCCTCTTGGGCAGCCAAGTAGCAATTGGGTCACAGTGCAGGATTATCTGCTAGTAACAAGCCGCAAATGTGCTCTGGGACCAGTGATTCATTAGTGCACTTCATGGTGACATATGAACCAGAACCCGAGGGAGCCTTTATTTCTGCCCTCTCTATCCATTCAGTTGAAAGACAGGGAAAAAGGTTCCAGCACCGCACTGATTTTTAACGCTGATCAAATTAGCGCTACCCTACAACTAAGGCAACTAATCAAGGACGTCGGGGAGAAGGTGCGGTTTGAAGCGCAGCGAAACCCCGGGTCTCCGAGTAATGTTGCGAGACAAATCCTGGCTGTTAATAGCGACGAGGAGGAGAGAGGACTGAAGAGGCAGGGAGCGAGGCTTTGCAAGCAGACAGTGCTGCAAGGAACCTGTTATGGACCCTCATGGCCATGGCTACAGGGTACCAGCACCTCCCTCCATCCCTGTGCAGGACTCTTCCATCCTCACCCAAAACCCTCCCCATGGGCCCCGAGGTGGTGATGGCCAGTGGTCCTGGGAACGGGGCGCACCGATGCTCTTCTGGAGAGGTGCAGTCCCTCCGGAGGCACATTGCCCACCCACACCCTGTACCACCACTCCACCGATTTATTCTAAAAATTGAGACTGGAAAGCAAAAACTACCCTGACAGCAGGAAAACTAATACCCACTGCCTGCATTCAGCTGCGCAGGTTGAGCGTGTTGCAGGTCCATGGACTGCACCAAGATATTTTTCTTTTAATGCCAGCTGCCAAAATATTTCCAAGGTGGCACATGTGCACCCTTTCAGACCAAACCTTGGGGAATTTTCAGGAAAAGTCCCTTCCCAGAGGCCAGGACCTCTTTGAAATGCACCGGGAACGTGCATCGAGGCTCGGCAAGTAACCCAAAAGCCAGCATCTCTGCAGCAAGGCTGGAGGGCATCCCAGCTACCGGCTCTGCCGAGAAAGCCCAGAGCTACTCCAGCCGTATGCCAGCGTGGGAAGCAGCACGGTTTTCCCCAGGGACTGCCCATCGCGCAGACAAAAGGAGCAGCACCGATATGGGCCAATGCCATGTAAGCAGAGTCTTCACCGATTTAACGTTCCTGTAGGAGCTTTAAATGTTTTATTTCCCGACTTTTATGCAATTTGATTCTTAACCATAATGCTTCATTGACTTCTTTACCTTCGGTTTTTTTCCCCCTCCACGCTGCCTATATCTCCAGGTTATTAGAGCACAGCACCGGGGTGGATTCACAGCTGGTGAGACCCAGTGCCATCTCTCCAAAACTCATGGGGGCTGCCGACCTGGACCGCGGTTCAGAGCTATCCCAGAGGTTTTGGCACCAGCGGGGCTCCCCGCCACCCCGGTGCCTGGCTTGTGTGCATATTGCACTGCCCTTTCCAACGTGGGACCTGCAGGGGGTGAAAGTTGTCAGCATCTTTCCATCCCTCCTCTCCCTCTCCCATTGCACGGTGTCACCCTGAATTAGGCTGCAGTGGGAGATGGGGCAGCTACTCCATGGACACGATCCTGAGCCCTGGCCAAGCCTCACAGGTGACCATGAGCATGAGGAGGAGGAGGATGGCAGCAAGTCCACAGGGCTGAACGACACTGCTCCTCCACCCCGACTGACCACGGCGGGATGCACACCCTATCAATACAGTGGAAAGGTTAATGGGATCGCCTCCTTCCAACTCTATCACAGTAAGTGCGGGATTTATAGCGACGCTAAAATACTGACCTCTATCTGTTTTATGCTGATCATTAACTAAGATTATCTCACACCAGAGACTTGCTATACCAAAGAGCACTGACATCACTAACTGATATTAAGTGTATTATACTTAAAATCCATAAAGGGGAGCAAAAAAACCACTGTCAGCAGCATAGGGAAAAGGCACATTACCAGGCACGCTCAGATTATAAAAAAAAAAACAAAACAAAAACCAAAAAACAAGCCAACGAGCAGTTGCCTGCAGCTTTCTGTGTGTGTTTGGCATTTTTCAATCACAGTACTGAGAAAAATCCTTGAAAATGTTTTCAGGCTCAGAAACTCTCCACGCACAGACACCCAGACAGATGCCCTGTAGCTAACAGACAAAAGTGGGGACGGTTCCCCTTGCATGAGGTCCCCAGAGCCTCATCGCAATAGGTGCTATGCGTATGGGGCATAAGAAATAGTGTCTGCTCCGGGAGCGGTGGGTGAAGGCACCTCGTGTCCCCAGATGGCCCAGGCTGTCTCCTCCACAGCCCATCACCCACGCCGGCTCCGCGCGCCGCCCTCCTCGGCTCCCCCGGCCGCGTGGCTGTTTCTGGGCAGTGGCATATTTGTTGACTTGCTCTTTTGGTGACATCTTCTTTTAATAAGGAAATCTGTCTCTTAGCAGCTTCTTGCCTAAGGCTGTGCTTAGTTAAAGTGTAAAATGTCAAACTTTAGCAAGGATGACAATAACCCTGCTGGGCGAAGAAGAGCCAACCACTATATTATTAGCTACTCGAGGGAGAGGGGAGGAATACTGACCCGTTTCACAGAGGAAAATACTAAAATCCCCCAGTCTACCCACCCACCCCCTCCCACATGGAGACCAGCCTCAAATCTGCTTCCATGTGATCTTTCCAGCAGCCAAAGCTCGTAACCAAAGCTGAACGGCCAATAGCACACCCTTTCTATTTGATCAAATACATGTACATACACAATTATAATAGGTCAAAGCGTCCTGGCCGTGCCCTTTCGCCTTCCAGTCTCCCAAAATTGCCCAAAGGCAGATCACGATGCAGGCATGACGCTGGGATAACGCATGATGGAGCAAAGTCACGCTGCCGATGAAAAGCCTAAGGCAGAGAGTTGAGCAAAGCCCACTGGGTCCCCCAACAGCCATGGGCAGAGAGAGGAAGAGCTGGTGGGCATCGTCACAGGCAATGACCAAGGGCAGCTGCACGAAGAGGAGGGTCTGCCTCTGCTTGCAGAGCAGAGGAACGTTTTGTCAGGCTTATGGGCAACAATTCCACGCTGCTGAAGGACTCGTCTGTATGGCATTTACCTTCACACACACACTGTAATATATGTAGGTGCAACCTTTTTATCTAGAGTGCACGTGATTGGTACTAACATAATTTTGTGACTAGTTCTTCCTTGAGCAGCAGCAGAGCAGAGCCATAAATTCACATCCCCAAATTTAGGAAAGGAGAAAATTTCTATTTTTAAGATCGGAGTCTGGACAATTCCTCCAGTGGGCTGTACTGAGACCCTGACACACAAGTTATGACAGGCTTTGAGAAAAAGAGTCCACATCTGTAAGAAAACCTGGATCCCAGCTATGTAAGAGCAGATCCGCTGCTGGCTTTGTGCAGGAAAGGCAACCTTCAGATGCACAGAGGTACTAGAAGGAGACGGGTGAAGTTTTCACTACTCCAGTACATCCCAGTGGGTGCCATATCACAGAACCACAGAATCATTAAGGTTGGAAAAGACTTTTAAGATCATCAAGTCCAATCATCAACCCAACACCACCATGCCCACTAAACCATGTCCTGATTGTGCACCCCTTCCTGTGACCACAGGACCTCTTGCTGTGTTCTCCTCATCGGGTGCCACCAGAACCAAACCAGCTCAGAAACACCACCCTGACCAGTCACAGGATCATCCTTGCTCCTTCAAGCCTCCAATCGCTGGTCCACAACAGGGCCATCGCTGGGGTGTCTCTCCACCCCTCAGATCCATAGGAAGGTCCCCTCAATGCCAGGGCTGGCAGGGCGCCCCAGCACCGCTCTGTCCTTTTTACTTGTATTCTTTTGCAAAACACTATTTTAAGGAAAAAAAAACCCCTATGCAGTGCACCACAGCATCATCACCTACCCAAGCAAATGTGGCACCACAAAGTTTTCTTTCTGGCTTGGGCTGGAGACTGACCAGAAGCCGATGGGAGCCTGAGACCCATATCCCAGGTATCACCAGAAATTCAAGCCCCCCTTGCTCCAACCTCATCACCGAATCGTTTAGGTTGGAAAAGACCTTTAAGATCATCAAGTCCAACCGTTTATCTAGCACTGCCAAGTCCACCACTAAACCTGCAGCAGAGCCACGGGGGCCTCCGGAGCCACTGGCACAGGCTGGATGAGGCAAGGTGTTTCCAGCAAGCCCCATTCTTTGGCGGCATCTCATCAGTCTTGGGGAAAGGAAGCAATCTATTCCCTCCTCCTCTCCATCTCAGGACAGAGGCGACCCAAGGGAATGCCTACGTGATTCTCCAGCAGAGCCACCACTTGCAGATCTCACCTCCGCTTCCTAAAAGCGGCCCTCGCAACCCATCTCCCGCTACGTGGCGTAACAGTGCCAACGAGTAAAGAAATTTATTTATATATGTGTGTGTGTGTGGTGCACGCATGGGTGTGTTGTGTTTTCCCAGCTAAGACATGTCAGGATCTGTTTAAGCCTCGCTTTATGCTCAAATGTCACCCTGCCAGAATTCATTACGTCCCATTTATTAATTAATTAAAATATATTTATACAGAACAGGCTTTATGAGACAGAGCTAAAAATAACGTTTTGAGAGCTGTCCCCTGGACGGAGTGGGTGCTCTCTGATGGC
>NW_010517540.1:0-429 GCF_000687285.1 Phaethon lepturus
CGCAGTGTTTATCAGCCCTGTCACTCTGGAATGGTATTTTTTCCCTTTTTCTGTTCATTTTCATCTCTCCCCAGATGAGAATTTTCCCCGATTTAAGCAATGCCTGCTCTGCCGCGGGCGGCGAAGAGGAGGCGTTCGCTTTATCTCCATCTCTTCCCCTCACGAGCTCTGCCCCAGCCGCCCTCCCCGCTTCATCTTACTTCCTACAGAGCTGGTAAAAATAAACATGTTTTTGTTTGCATATATTCGACTGGCCTGCAATTTGGCTGATGGGGGGGCCTCCTCAAGGGACGGCAGCTGCACACATCTGGATTTGCTTTAGAAAAATGTGCCTGGAAAAAACCCCAAGCCCAGCACACGCACGCGTGGGCGCACGAGGTCAAGGGCCGTTTTTTTTCCTAAGGATGCAAAAAAAAAAAAAAAAAAAAA
>NW_010517540.1:460-2127 GCF_000687285.1 Phaethon lepturus
GAAAAAAGAAACCAAGCCCCATTCAAAGGTGAGGTGGGGGGACCTCACTGCTGCTCCCCCAAAACCAAGGCACTCAGGTGGGTTGGGCATGAACAGGGGGACTTTCCAGCCACCCCAAAATCGCTTCCCTGCTGATCGTGACCGAGCCCAGTTTTGGTTGTGGGAAGTGAAAGGAAGGGTTTGCACTGAAAAATAAAACTCCCACCTGGAGAATATTAACCTTAGAGGTTAGTGAGTGAACTTTGTCTAAAGAAGAAACATCCCTGTACGGAAAGATCACTGGCCCAGCATCCGCAGAGCACGGGGAGTACGTGAACTCATCGAAAATATGTGCCGCTGGCCTGGAGGTTTTGGCAGAAGCTGGCGAAGCTGTGCTCATGAGTCCCGTGATGCACTCAAAAAGCAGCAACCCGTCTACCAGTCTCGCTCCAAGCGACCGCTCTCTTTGCACTTGAGCAAAGCCAACGACTGGACAGGTTTTTTCCCACCTGCGCTGGCCTAATCCTGACACTGGCCAGCAGCTGATGTTTGAAATACGCCTCTGCCAACTGTGCAGGGGATGAGCAGCTGCTTTGACATTCGGACGTGAGCCGGAGGCATCAGCTTCTGGCACCTTCATGGGTGCAGGCTGGTGGGCTGAATTCCGGGGGTGCTGACCTTAAGTGACAGCCCACCCCATCAGCAAAGTGGCATCACTTGTCACCCCGTGCCGGTCCCTCCTTTTGATAATAAAACCCTTGACCTTGCCGTGCCAAGGACAGTCATGCCCTGAGCAGTTATTTCCACCCAACCCGCCATGTACACCCAGGATGTGCCGTCGCTCCTGGCCCCATCGCTCCTCTCCACCTGTTTTCCTGCAGGACACAGGGAGGAAAGAACTGCAAGGCCAGAGAGGGTGGCTGTAGTGGCACTAGTGGAGTCCTGGGGCTATTTTGGGACTAACCCTGGTCCCAGGGCTCTGCAGGAAGGCGAAGGAGTGCTGGGGAATGCAGCCAAGAGGTTTAGAGCCCTCCCCAGATCCCTCTTTGCCCAGAGCCAGGGCACCGGGCGACGGCACAAACTCTGGGCTGCATCCGCACAAGCCCAGAGGAAGAGGAGAAGGTATCTCCCGCGCTGCCACTTCGCACAGTCGCGAACAGGGTCACTGCGCAGGCGTGGGCTGTGCCAGCATCTTGGCACGAGCGATGGAAGGAGCGGGGCTGGGATCTGGGGTTTGCCCTTCCGTACGGGCTGCCACGGATCCAGATGGTGGAGGAAAAGGGAAAAACCCCACTGAGAGCTTTTCTGGGAGCGGGCACCCAGTGCTGGCCACCCCACCGGGCAGTGCCAGGGCTGGGGGGCAGAGGAGGAGCCCCTTGGCATGGAAACAAAACACCAGAAACAGGAAAAATCCCTATTCCCTGGGGATGATTAGAAGCACAGATGAACTCGATTAGAAGCACAGATGAACTAGCTGCGGGTGAGCAAAGCAGGAGTTGCTGGCTGGCTGCTCCGGAGGAGGGAGGTCAGCCCCAGGGAGAGCTACTGCTGCCCCCTCCAGCAGTGTCCCCACGGCGGCGGGGAACGTCCCCAGGGCCACCGCAGGGATCCCAGCCGGGGACGCGGGCTCACTGCCTGTCAAGCCGACATCCAGGAGAGGAGCTGACCTCCCCTGGGAAGCTACCAGC
>NW_010517540.1:2236-2506 GCF_000687285.1 Phaethon lepturus
GGTCAGAGCTTTAAAAATGCGACACGTTTTGGGAAATACTGGGTGGCAAGGATGCCAAAGCTTCCTAGCACATCTGATGCTTCATCCTCAGTCCTTCAGGAATGAGTCCCCAGAGCATCCCATAAATCCAAGCACATGTGTGCAGGAGGCAACGGGGCTGCTCCTCCTCCCTTTTTTGTAACCAAAGGGGAAACTGAGGCAGCAAAACCAAGCAGACTCACCCACAGCTTCAGGAGGAGTCGGTGTTGGAGGCAGGAGGAGTGCTGCGAG
>NW_010517540.1:2565-2842 GCF_000687285.1 Phaethon lepturus
CCCCGTCTCGTGTGTGGGGGGCACGGGCGGGGGCGCCGCCGGCCCCCGAGGAGGGACGCAGCTCCTGCAGGGGTTGATTTCTACCAGGCACTTTATTTGAAGGAACCCAGTTTCACCAAGGGGGCAGAAATACGCTCTATGTAAGAAGTTACTTATTAATTTTAACAGAGCAGGGACCTTTCTTCACACCCAGGAATCCCTCCTGCTATGTCCACTTCATCCTTCCCCCTCCTGACGACAGCCTGAACCCCTCTTCTCACCGAGCGGGGCAGAGCAG
>NW_010517541.1:0-1428 GCF_000687285.1 Phaethon lepturus
GAGCAACCTGGTCTAGAGGAAGGTGTCCCTGGCCATGGCAGGGGGTTGGAACCAGATGATCTTCAAGGTCTCTTCCAACCCAAACCATTCTGTGGTTCTACGTGAGCCTGCGCTGGGGCTGTTGTTCAGTGTCTCTGTTACCCAGCGCAGGCAAGTGCTCCTGCAGCTTTGTTGATAAGGTCTACCAAGTAGCGTGCACGGCTATGCTCCTCCACAGCCTCTGCCGCAGAGCTCACAGGATGGGAAACTCCAGGATGCTTTTTGTAAACGGTGCAGAGGCAGATTTGAATACGTTTGTTAACACCTCTCTGACTCTCTTGGCTTTGCAGCCTTAGAAGATCCTGGGTATTACTGGCCTGTTGCATGTTCTTCCTGGAAACTGCACAAGGAGGACACAGAAGATGGAAAAACAACAACTCTGACCCAGCTCCTGAAGTGTTTGGGAGCCGATTTCTATTTATTGGCCCCAGTTTATCAAGTCTTGCATACAATAGTCCTGAAGTTTAACCTAAACAGCCCTTAATACTTCCTGAAGAGGCAGGTCTGTGCATCAACACCGCTTCAATGGAGGTACAGGAAGCAGTGACTGTAATAGCTTTTAGCAGGTATACAAAATACTGTCGCACCATCACCTCCCTCATCCCAGGAGTTTAACCGGAGAGCCTCCACCTCTCTGGTGACCTGCTGTCAAATTTTCTGCAATCACCATGACAGAGGAGAGTTTTAAAGTAGAATGGGATGAAAGAAGCATTGAAAAATTCAGGTTGGAAGGAGCCTCAGAGCATGTCCAGACCAACCTCCTCTACTAAGCAAGATGAACTTCAAAGTGTTGCTCAAGGTATTCTTCAGCTGATCTTTGAAAATCCCCCAAAAGGGAGATCCCACCACCCCTCTGGGCAGCCTGCTCCAGACTCTAACCACCCTCATGGCAATATCTTTCCTGCACCCAGCCAGAACCCCCCAGTCAATGTGTGACCATCACCTCTTGCTTTCTCCACGCACCTCTGGGAAGGCTCTGGCTCTGCTTTCCCCTTGGTCACCTGTTAGGAGATGGAAGATTACAGTTGGATTTCCCTTTTGCTCCTCTTCTCCAGGCTGAACACAACCAGCTTGTAGGTCACCCTGATCAGAGGGTTTTGTAAAACATGGACATTAGGAAAAGCTTCTTCATGGGGAGGTTACCAGAGAGGTAAGGGACCTCCAACCTTAGAGATTTTCAAAGCTTGCCTACATGAAGCCCTAACTGACTCGCACAGTCCCAGCAGCAGTCCTGCTTCAAGCAGAAAGTTGGGCTAAGGACCCCCAGAAGTCCCTACATTGCTATAATCTACAGATGTTTACAGAGAAGCTAAGAAATATTGCTTTGCAAGAAATATACGTTGACTTTAGAATCATTCAATCATAGAACGGTTTGGGTTGGAAGGGACC
>NW_010517542.1:0-4785 GCF_000687285.1 Phaethon lepturus
AGTGAAGGAAAACAAAACCCCTGTGAAGTCCGGGGCGAGTTAATAGGAGAAGAGTGGGAGCAGGATTTATTTGAACTCACGGGGTTGCTGAAGGCTCAGTCTGACAAAGACAAATTTGTCCCAGACATCAGACATACTATATTTTAAAATAAAACGGGATGGGACTGCAAGGCACAAGGCTCTGATCAGCGTTATGGTCCAGAAAATCGTTCTCTTTGGGAGTACTAAAGCGCAACCTCCTTCCCTCTTCCCACGGGAGACCAGACTGCACTGGGGTTTTTTTTTTCTCCTTTTTCTTTGTACCTCCACTTCTGATTGTAGATTCGGATTTAAAATTAATTTGGTGATTTGAGTTTAATAAGAATGTTAGACATGATTTCCTTCGCACTCTTACTTTTAATTAACTTTTTAATTGAGATTTAAATGAATTCTAATGAACAGAATTGGTAGCCTAATTGATTTGTTGCAGCAGCATAGTGAGGGATCCGCATGCTGGCAGCATTTTGATGTATTACTCCATGATGTCAAACAGTTTACAGGTTAATTTTTTGGCAGAGGTTACTTAATGTCAGCAGAAAACAATAATTTACTTTTGATTTATTAGTAAACAGTTCCTCGTAAGTATATGGTCCACAGTGTTTAAACAAACTCATGTTTATGCGCAGCCGCCTTTGCCACCCGTTAACGTCTCGTTAGGAACTCGTCCCGGGTGCTTGTGCAGGAACAAACAGGCGTTGCCCAGATGTGCCAGAGACAAGCAGGCAGTGGCAGCGCCGGCGCGGTCCCGGGCCAGGGGCAAGGGATGGACCCTGCGTACGGCTGGCAGGAGCCTGCCCTCCGCCGCTCCGCTACACCTTATTAATGTCCCGAAACCCCTGCGTCCCACCCACGGCTTGGCAAGCACTTTGCTCCTGAGCAGACAACCCCTTTGCAGTTTTCCTCAATAAATCCATAAATAAATTTATTTCCATAACTAAATGAGAAAATACACTCTTTTATCACATTAAGAGCAACGAGCAGATGAAGAGCTACGTTACGACAGAGCTGGACGCGGGCTGTAACTTCTGGCCACCACACAAGTTGTGGTTTGCCCCGCTACGATCCAGGCAGCCCAGCCGCACGGTTCTGAAGGGAAACAACCGGCGTGTCGTTAACCGCGAGCTCATGGATCTTGCAGCTTCGAGAGTAAATCGACTGCTACAAAATGCCAACTTGCTAAAATATAAACTAATTTTAGTCTCTGGATATTAAAATATAATCCATCTACCTCCTCCATCGGGAAAACTCATTAGAAGCTGTGGCTGGCTCGAGGGGACACAGCAGAGAAAGCCAGGATTGGGCCCCCTGCACGACCCCCCAGGCTGGGGAGACCCTGCCCAGCTTCTCCTGCCCATCTCAACACGCGGCGCTGCCGACGCTTCCCGGCAGATAATGCCTGCGTGCGGCCCAAAGGGCTTGGTCTTCTTCCCATCCCGGCCGTAAATCAGAGCGAGGTTGGACCTGTTGTGGGTGTAAACGCAAAGCTTTAGAGACGTTACTGCGGTCGGAGGACAAAGCAGGATGGATGGAAAAGGAGAACGGCGACAGTGCGGGAAAATAGGATGAAAGAGAGAAATATTACCGACAATGTCCAAAACGCCTTGAAATACATGGTGCCACCAAATTTAAAGGAATCAGGTTTAAAAGTTTCATTTTATGATTTGTAAGGAATTTATGTGAAAATGATATTCAAAAACTGGCACTTTTTTTTCCAACATACCAAGCTGTCAGCTGCAAAGAGAGATCCGTGGAAAACGTTAAGCCCCGCGTTCCCCTGGAGAGGTGGCGAAGCCGGTCTCAGCGGGCTGGCAGCGAAGCGGTTCCGTGGCCACGCCGTGCCGATGCTGCGGCGTCCAGCCCCAGCGTGTGCCCCTGCCCGGCGCCCGCACACACAGCAACCTCGCCTCCGACTTTGGAGAGGCTCTTGGCCAGTTAAATGATATAATTTGTAGTGGAATTAATTATCAAATTAATAATTCTTGAAACATTTCTGGTGATCTAGAGCCATGGGCTGACTCCGGTCCAGTGTGTCGCTACAGCAGAGGATGGTTTAACGACACTGATGTTCTAGAGGATAAAAAAAATCTGTCAATTCAGTGCTTTCAATATATGAACAAAGTATAAAAAATGGCACATGGCACTTGGGAGCCCCAGGTGCAGTGCTGCGCATTCGAGTGAGGGGGGATCGGCACGGCTCCCGGGGGCGGACATTGTCTCCATCCCTCTGCCTCTCCCTCTGGAAATGGAGGAGCTCACCCACGGCGAGCCCTGGGCTCCGTCCCCACGAGGCCATGGTGGCCTCGCTGAGGGCTTCGACAGCCCGGACCCCCGGGATGGTGGGGAGGGCAAATTAACAGCCAGTGTGGCCCCACGCTCTGCAGCTGTGCAGCTTATGTCTCCTGTTCCCAGAAAAGAACAACATGGCAAGTGGAAGTGGAAATGGAAATTGTTGATATCCTTCTCGTTCTTCTCCCAGAAACAGTGGCTTTTCAAACATAAAAAAATGAAATTCATAATTTGCTTCAATATGCTCCATTTAGAGTATTTTGTACATCACAAACTTGAGATTAAAGAGAGAGCCTTTCTCCAATGCCGATTAATTTTGTTTTTCAACTTCTTAAGCTCTGTTAACACCTTTTCTGCAATCAGTACAGTATCTTTTAAGTTAATTAGTTCTGGAAAAGAATTACTAGTGTAATTTGTGATGAGGCCTCAGTCTCTTTCATTCACCAGACAGAGCAGCATCTGATGTAGATAAAAAGGACCACTGGAGGCTCCTCCAGTGAAGAGAGATGGTTAGAGATGAACTCAGGAAACATCTTCAAATCATTTATCCCCCTTCAGCTCTGTGAATGGGGAGAGCCAAGGTTTTAGCTGGCGTGAAGTGTACATTTCCATAACCTTTGGAGAGTTTCCTCCTCGATTATTTAGGTTCCTAAACACGCCCCACGCAGGGAAGTACCTCCCACAGCGGCTGGTGCCCATTTTTCTGGTGCTGGCGGGTCCTCCATGACTGGTGAGTCTCGGGCCAACTGTTTCTTCTCATTGTCAGCCTATACACCATGGGAGCCGCATGGCTTCTGCCCGCTCATCTCTTGCCTCCAGCGGCTGCACCCGAAGGTTTGGACCGCTGCTTTGGGTGGCCGCTGCTCAGCCCGGTCCAAGGGGTCTGTGCCCAGACGTGAAGGCAGCGCTGTGTGAGCTGTGTCGCGCTCCTAGTTCACCACAAGACCACAATAATTTTTCATGTCTCAGTCATCACAAACTCCTAGCTCCCGATTCTCCATGGTTTCCGACTGGGATGACAGGTTAGCACAATTCTGCTTGAAAATTGTCCAGGGGCATCAGGCAACACAGGCAACATTTGGTGAACAATGCTGCAGAAGGCTCTGTGAAGATTTCTATGAAGCCAAGACTAATTTCAGGTTCTACACAGGCTGGTGTGGGCCTTAAACGTTTAAAATTAATTACGCATGTCATTGCTTTGCTGAAGAAGGCTGAGTGTGAGCAAAGCGAGAGCTCCCACACCCCAACGCCACTTCTAGCTTTGTCTCAATGGCTGAGGAATTGGCCTTGGGTGAATGACATCCACCGATCTTACCAAACGCTCCACGTGTTTATGTATGTCGGTGTGTTTTAACGTACAGGAACTATCCACATTGAACCTTCACAACATCTCTTTGACTCGCTGTCAAGTTCAATAACGTCAGAGATCAATTGGTAGTGCATAAATTTACTTTCAAAGAAGCCCAAAAGCTGACATGTAAGATGATCAGTATCCTCCTCTGGAACAGTGTTTTATCTTCTAATAGAGAACAGGAGAGACAGCTGAAATTTCCACCGCTTCCCGTCCTGATAAAAGCCCAGAGACAAAACCGGTCGTCGGCGCAAGTCAGTAACACCGCGGTGCCGCCACCGCCTGTAAAGATGGGTTCAGGCAGGGAGAAGGGAGTGGCAGAGTCACCTCTTGGCCGGCTCCTCTCAGCATCCAGAGGCTTGCCTGGCTCTTAAGGATAATATATTTATAATATATTTCCCTAAATATACTTAAGGAAGCTAATCCTGTCAGAAACGCACATAGCAGTAACTTAACGATATTGGCTTCCAATACTAATACTTTGCATTAACATTGACTAATTACATTCAAATGGAAAGCATTTATGTAAAAAAAAAATTCATTCAAGTCTCTTTTTTTCCCTATAAGCCCCAAGTATAAGTAGTGCTCAATCTGGCCCTTTCTACAGCGTTTGTATTTATAAGTGCGATTCCTCTCAACTTTCCTGCTTTGAATGGAAGCAGGTTTCTTCATAATTTGCCACGGGAAAAGCCTGGGCTATTTGGCAAGGTACACTGTTTAGCTGATTCTGACTTATTTCAATTGTTACGCTAAGTCAGCAAATAAGCTGGGAGAAACTTTGCAACGACTGGAAAAAAAAAAAAAACATGTTGAGTGGAAACTGGCTACTAGCTGTTTTAATGAAAATAAAAGTTCAGTTAACCCATAACTGACAGTAACAATCTAATGTTGTCTTACACTACTATCCAACTTTTCAGCACTCTTATCATTCCTTAAATGCTATTGACGATGAAGAATGGACTATATTGATCAGAGCTTGACTCAGTTTTCAGCCAGTTGAGAATTCAACCCCAATCCCTGATAGTTTCTTAACCTGCAAGGGTCAGGGCTCTATTGACGTTCACAGTACAGAGTCAAAGCCAAGAAAGCCATGAGAAAAAGGGGGAAAA
>NW_010517543.1:0-3882 GCF_000687285.1 Phaethon lepturus
CCGGCAGCGAAGCGGAGCAAGGGCAGGGGGTCAGACCCATGGGACGAGACTTCGGCTTCACCACTGGGTCACGGATGAGGCATGTCCCCCGTCCCGGGACAGGGCTGGGCGCTGGTCCCAGCCCGCAGCGACTGCAGGTTGCTGCTCCCTCCCGCCGAGGGCACCCCGGGGGTCCGCGGCAGACAGGCACCGCCAGCCCCCCCAGCAGCTGGGATTTTATTATAGAGGCTGTGAAGCGCCTTGGCGAACTCCTCACCTCTAGCAGCACGGTGCCAAAATTCACAGGACTTAACCCAGCAGCATCCCTGGAAAACAGGGGCCCTTCACTCCCAAGTGCTAATTGCAGCGGGCGTCCCGGCGCCCTGGCTCCAAGCCAGGTCCGTCAGCACCCCGATTGCCCGGGAAAATCACCCTCGTTTTGTTCAGGGCAGCCGAAACCGCGTCAGAGATGGAGACAGTCCTTCTTTGTTATTCCATACTGCTTCCCATTAGGTAGCATTAATTTGACGAGCTTCAGCGAACCAGAGGTGCCTGAAGGAATTTAAGGTTAAATATACCGAAAAGGAAAATATGGGAGGTCAGTGTTTAATTAGCATCTTTTCTGCTAGGTCAGGATCAGAGGCTTTGGCAGTCTCTCTGGAGGACAACTATTGCTCCCAGTTTTACAGGCAGGAACATCTGGGGCTATTGCTTTTATCTGGGCTCTTTGGGGGCTATTTTTAGCAGGAAGGCCCTAAGAAGTGGGATATATTGTTGTGAGCATATGAGCCCATTCATGACTCTGTAGGAAAACCTCATAACCCAAGGCAGCAGCTGCTGATGCTATTTTATCTAGAAGGGGAGGTATTTTGAGGTTATTTAGACCAGATCCTCACTTTTAAGCTCCCCAGCAAAACATCAGCCCCAGCATCATCGGCTCCCCCGCACAGGGCAGGAGCAGCACAGCCACCGCCCCATGGGACGAGGGCTCCTGCCAACACCAAGTCACTTCATCTGTTTGTCCCCAAATTCCTGGTGAAAAATGATGGCGAGGATCCTTCCTCCCTTTGCTTATTTACAGAGCAGCAGATTTGAGGTCAGGACCGTGTTTTAACGCAACACCAGCAAAATAAATAGTTGACAAAATTCATATCAGGCAGATGTTACTAACTCAGAAAAGCTGGAAAACAAGAATTTTGGGTCAGAAACAGAGTTTTGTGCTCTCTGGATTTGTTTCTGTGCCAACAAAGCTGAAGCCTTTTTATTTATTTATTAGCTGAGACCCACTGCAGAACCGCCAGGAAAATCACTTGTCAAAATCTTGCAGAAGCTGGCACTGCTCTGCCAAAAAGTTTCACTTCCCCAAGTGGCCACTTTCCAACTAGAAATAATTAATTGAGAAAACTCCAGCCAGCTTCACGAGGTTTTTTACTCCAGGATGCTACCGAGAAAGATAAAATACCAACTGCATGACTCCCACTGACTCAGCCCGCGAAGAGCAGGTTTTTTCCTGAACAGCTTCATCCCAAGGCGCAACGTTGCCCCACTTCCAGTGATCCACAGATTTGAGATACGAAGTTTGGGGCTAGCACAAGGTCGGCAAGAGATGCCCATGCAAGGAAGACTCCTGGGGGGGCTGGAGCTCCATCAAAGGGTTTCGGACAGAGGATTGGATCAGATCAGTGGGGGCAGAAGATGCTGCTCTTGCTGCAGAGCACTGAAGGGCTCCATTTCATCAACAGCTGGTGACTTACCAAAAGCTTAGAGACATTACAAGACACCTCACTGAAAGGCATGGTCTGGAAACACCGCCCTTGGCACACCCATAAGCTAATGCTGCTGTCTGACCTGAAAAAGCAAGCGAACCTCTTCAGCTCTTGGCAAGCAGCTGGGTTTGGAGGGCGTCCATCAACACCCAAGAGACTTGTCTGAAGTTGATGCCAACAGAGAAGAGCTGAGGAGATCCCTGTCGCTTGCAGGGCTGGATGCTTCCCAGGGCAGAGCTGCCCGTGGAGCCCCTCCGCCGGTGCCCGAGGGCTGCGGTGCCAAGAGCGAGGGATGGGGAGTGCTCCCCAGCCGGTGGTCGGAGCTGGGGCTCAGGACCAGTGTCCCGGCGCGCGCTGACGCCGAGTGACCTCTTACCAGCTCAAGGCCACGGGGAGGGCCAGCAGCATGGCTTCACCCCACGTTGGTGCTGCCGGAGCAGCGGCCAGTTATAGCGGCTGGGTGAGACAACAGGGCTGGGACAGGGAAGCCCCAGTACCCCCAGGACGGCTTCGGCAGAGGCAGCCTGTGGCGAGGCTGGGGGGTTCAAAGTGCCAGCTGAACCAGACCTCCATCCCACCACAGCCTTGACACATCCACCAGCCCATGTCCTCTTTATTGAATAAACACAAAGAATAAGCATTAAAAAGCGGATTTAGTGGGCAGGAGCCCATAGCAGGGGCTAAGACGGTGCTACTGTGCGAAGCTGAGATGCCTCAGGTCACCCGTGGCTTTAGGAGCACGTCCTTAAGCCCTGACACCACAGTCATTATGGACAAACAACCCCACCTTCATGGGATTTGCAATATTTGTCTTTCATTAACAGATGAAAAAGTCTCACACTTAGCATCCACCTCCAAAAAATAAGATCCTGGGAGGGTTTTTGGTCTCTGTGTGTCTGGGGGATGTATGAAGCCAGAGGGGATGATATCCACTGGTGGACATGAAGATCGCTTAATAACAGAGCAATATTTTACACGCTCTGAAGTATTTTTTTAAATTTGTGTGTTACAAATTTCCATCTAAAATTTTACATCAGTTGAAGCATGTTGGAAGCAACATCCTTTCACACAGAGGGCCCTGCTTTTCTAAATCCTGTGACAAAGCCAAGCTGGTTTTACAGCTTCAGATCTGCTGCCATGTACGTTTGGAGTCGCGAGGCTACAGCAGGCGCCGGCACCAGCCCTCCCGCAGCCAGCACTAACAGATAGGAGATATCTTGCTTTTTTTTTTCCCTCCCTAATTAGTTATGGCTAAGCTCCCACGGATTAGGCATCTGGCAGGAAAGCCGAGCTCGTGTCGATCCTTTTTCTCACAAACTCACTGAACAGTACTTTAGGAGTCCCTTTCTGCTCACATTCCCGTACGAATCTAACAGGGTGCAAACAAACTCGGAGCAGTGACTCTCGCTCACACCAGCCCCATGAAAAAGTATGCAAGAACCTGAAGTGACATAAAGCAGCCACCATCACCAACAGCTCAGGAAAAAAAAAGGGGGAATAAGGAGGAATCACTTATTTGTGGCCACTTTTCACATGCAATAAGTATGAATAAATAAATAGGGAGCCACGGTGGTGTCCCCCTCCATCCTGCCGGGCTGCGTGGCTGCAGTCCTGCACCGTCAGGCGTGTGCCCCCGGGCAGTTACTTCTGCCCACTGCCCCTGCCGTCCACGCCAGACCCACGGCAGGGACGGCTGAAGGTCCACGGCATCGTGCCACGCGAGCGTGCGCTGCTGAAGGCGAACGCACAGCCTCTTACCCACAGAAACAAAGCCAGCCAGAGACAGCTTCAACATCCCGGCAGGGAGAGACCGGGGCTGCTCTTGCCACGTCCCCCCCAGCGAAGAAGAAAGTTGATTTCAAGGAAAGTGAGAGATTTCTGGAGCAGTTGGAGGAACGGGAAAGCCAGCTGCCGACCCTGCAGGAGGTACGCGCTCTCCCCTCCCTGCTAAAGCCGCCGCAGTTTAAGGTTACCTTTACCCCGAGCCGCAATCAGCGCTTTGCACTCACCTTGGCTGATCTTTATGTTTGTCTGGGGGAAAGCCTGGGCGGCGAGCAAGGTCGCGGAGAGGAGCGCCCACACGTCCCACCCGGTGCCCATGGCCAGGGAGGGAGGACGGGGTGCTCCCCCGGCTCCA
>NW_010517543.1:3992-5551 GCF_000687285.1 Phaethon lepturus
CGGCCCGGGACCTCCCGGCTGTGCCGGGGAGGCTGCTGGCGTGGCGGTGGATATAGGCGCTGTGCTGCTCCCTCCCCCAAAAGCAGCGGCTCTCCCAGTGACATGCACCTCCCCACCCGCCGCCAGCTGAGCCCCGGCGTGCTCGTTGCATCCCCCCCCCGGCGGAACCTGCGCCCAGACCTTTGCCCCCGGCCCCGCTTGGGGGGTGCACGTCTCCTCCCAGCGATGTCGTGCACCAGAGGCTGCAGGCGAGCAAGGAAATCCCTTACCTACCCCCCAGTTGCTTCCCCGAGACATTATTTTGTGTCCCAGCTTTAGCACTGCCCAGCCGCCCCGTGCCGCCCTTGCCCTGCAGGGATGCCCACAGGCATGGGGGCTGACCTTTACTTTGGGGTGCCTGAAAAAGGTGCCCCTCTGCCAGCTGCGCAGGCCGGCAGCCCTCCAGGCACAGGGCGCAGTTCTCAGCTGGAAGGCGAGGGCTGTGTCAACGCAGTGGGTTCGGGGAGCGGGCAGAGGGGGGTCCCCAGGGCTGCCGGGGAGCACTGCCCTGTGCGAGGCTTTGTGCAGCCCGCAAGCGTGGGGTTTAACCCATTACTGCCCCATTTTCTGTTTGTTTTTTGTTGTTTTGTTTTGGTTTTTTTTAAACCAGGGAAAGGCAACGCTTCCACACGCTACAACAGCCTGGAAGGGGAAACCACCAGCTGTGCCGGGGAGTCCAAGGCTGTTTCAGGAGCTCACGCTATGCCCATCTGCCAAGTCCGTGCCAAGTCCATGCAGTCCTGTAACAGCAGAAAACCTTCAGCGTCAGGCAGCAGTCAGTATTACTAACAGTCACAGTTATCTAGGATGTCTCATTTCTGTGGTCAACATTTTTTTGGAAATAAACTTCAGATTTTTAAAAAATACTGTATAAAGTCCTTCTTTAGCCGTTGCACTGGTAAGGGGAACAGATAGGCACAACTACTAATCCTGCTCCATTTCCAGTTTATTGCCTTAAATCAGCGTTGAATGAACTGCTTAGGAACACACCCAATGCTATTCCTTTTTGTTCTCAGCTACAGATGAAAATTTTCAGCATTTTCTGGGACTTCAGTTGGGATGACTTGTTTTTACAGGCAAGAATCAAATAGAAACAATTTGGGGTGACACAAAGCTTTCAGTACAGTAAAGCATCCAGCCTTACTCCAGAGACAGTAACTCATTCAATCAACTTTCATATATCAAATTTTCTTTGCATTAAATAAAACCTTTTAAGAAAACTCCCCCCATCACCACCATTTGCAGTTCCATACATTGATCTGAAACTATTTGGCTCAAGGAAAAGCCCACTGATCTACCAGACCACTAAAAAAGGAGGAATTCAGAGCAGTAGAAGCCAAGGCATGCCTTCTCCCGTAGCTGTGTGCCATCCCCGGATAAAGCCAGCGTTACAAGCAATTCTCAGCCAGCTACGGAACAAAACTCTTGGAGCATGTTAATCTACTCCCAAAGCACAAATATTTATGCTTACAGAGGGAGCAGAGATCCAGAATAACTTTAATCCCGTTTCTAACAACGGG
>NW_010517544.1:0-231 GCF_000687285.1 Phaethon lepturus
GACAGGGCCCGCTGCCGGGCAATGATGCAGTCGGGCTTGCCCCCTTTGTACACCAGCCGGGCGTTGGCCTGCACCCACACCCAGCCGTCCTTCTTGGTCAGCAGCCGGAAAACCGTCAGCCCGCTCTCCCCCGTCTTCATCACTGGGGCAGAGAGAGAAGAGAGGCGGCACCGACACGGTCACGCCGTGGGGACAGACAAACGGCGCGGGCAAGACGGCACCCGGGTGAGC
>NW_010517544.1:852-1999 GCF_000687285.1 Phaethon lepturus
GTGGTCAGGCATTGGCACAGGCTGCCCAGGGAGGTGGTGGAGTCACCATCACTGGAGCTGTTCAAAAAATATGTAGATGTGGCACTTCAGGCTATGGTTTAGTGGGCATGGTGGTGTTGGGTTGACAGTTGGACCTGATGATCTCAAAGGTCTTTTCCAACCTTAATGATTCTGTGACCAGAGCTGCACCAGTGCCGGAGAGATGCAAGGGCCCCCACAGATGCACCCCCCCCAATGGCCCCCCCAGCACTCACTTCTCACGTGGTTCTCCGCGCAGTACATCACGTCGGCCGCGTGCACAAACTGGTACCCGGACCCCCTCCTGCACAGCTCCGTTTCCGTGTACCCCAGGACAACCTTCCCCCTGGAAACAGTCCAGAAACCCAATGACACCAGGGACGGATCCCCCAGTTGCACCCCAGATGGGATCCCCAGCAGCTAGCCAGAGCCTCCCACTGCGGGCGGTGCAACTCCCCATCCTGGGCTGAGCTGCATCCCCTCTTCCACAAAACCCCACCCTGGGCTTGCTAGGCAAAAACATGGGAGGCAAGAAGTGCTGGCGCCCAGTTAATCTGCTCCCCACGTTACTGGGGGGCTGCAGAAATGCCCAGCAGTGGATGGACAACAGCATCAGACAACCCACCACGGGAGTTGGGTCAGAAGTGCCCTGCTCCGCGGGCTCTGGCTTTCTGTCCAGTGCCTGCAGCCACGGATTTTGCCACAGGGAAGGCAGGAGACGCCTTACCGGGAATCACAGGCCATCGGAGTGAAATCCAGCTTGTGCTTTGTCTGGAAGATCAGCGTCTTGGTCCGAAGCTCCAGGATGGAGAGCGGCTGGAGGGGAGTTGCGATGGCGAAGAGGGCAAGTGGGGACCCATCCGACACCTTCTTCTGCTGCCCGAGAAGGAATTTCAAGCGCCCACGGAAATTCAAGGCCTTAGAGGGGGTTAGAAAACGTGGGTGTGAAGCAAACAGGGTGATGGGAACTGGCTGCGCTCCCACCCCACGGGACACGAGCGGCCCCCAGGGAACGCGCTGGGGGCCGAGGGCTGTCCTGCCGCAGGGCTGCGTTACCAGGAATCCCGAGGAGTTATCCAGCAAGCAGCGGAAGCGGCAGGTGAAGCTCCTCTCCAGGAAGGAGGGCTTC
>NW_010517544.1:2031-8275 GCF_000687285.1 Phaethon lepturus
GGGGCCGGCACGCGCCGCGGCCCCCAGCCGGCAGCGGCTGGTCGGCGGGAAGGGCTGCGAAACCAGAAGGGAAAAAGGAAGCTTTCCAAGCTGCAAACCTCGGGCTCGTGGCCTTGCAGACCTGCTCCTGGTGGAGACTCTGCTGCTCAAGCAAACCCATGGTCTTCACAAGATGGGGAAGACCTTGCCACGGGAAATTACCAGTTCATGACAGCTTCTGGTCCCTGCTTGCCTCCCAGATGGGAGCAAGACAACAAGCCACCCCCACTGGAATAGACAGGATTTCAAACACTGAAAAGCAGAAGGGTCTGGGGGAAGCGTCCCCATCCCTCCAGCATGGAGAAAGAACAGCTCTGCTGGGAGGACAGGCCGGGAGAGCTGGGGGGGCTCAGCCTGGAGCCGAGAAGGCTCCAGGGAGACCTTCCTGGGGGCTTAGAAGAAAGATGAAGACAGGCTTTTAATAGGGCCTGTTGCAACAGGACAAGGGGTAACGCTTTTAAAGTAAAAGAGAGTAGATTTTGACTAGATCTAAGGAAGCAATTTTTCCCAAGGAGGGTGGTGAAACAGTGGCACAGTTTGCCCAGAGAGGTGGTCGATGCCCCGTCCCTGGAAACATCCCAGGTCAGGTTGGACGAGGCTCTGAGCAACCTGCTCGAGTTGAAGATGTCCCTGCTCATGGCAGGGGGTTGGACTAGATGGCCTTGAAAGGTCCCTTCCAGCCCAAACTGTTCTATGATTCCTGTTAGCTGCTTTTGGTGACAGGCATCCGTGCCAACCCCTGTGATGGTTGCGAGTCCCAGGGGGGAGGCTATGGGATGCTCCTCAGCACAGGGCTGTGCTTGGTGGCTATAAATGCCACCAGCAGGGGTTTTCCAGCACTGGGTGGCCATGCAGAGGTAGTTGGCTGGTCCCCAGGGATCACCGCGGGGGACTACCCCGGCACTCACCGTCGGCAGCGTGCTGGGCGCTGCCGGACGCTGGGGCCCCGTGCAGCTGGTGACGGAAGGCAGCTCTGTCGTCTGCGTGGATCAGCTCGTACACGCTCTGGTAGATGAGATCCGACTGGAATGACACAAGGGGAGAAGAGTGTTGACTCCTGCCCAGCCTGGCAGGGGTGTCTGGAGGAGGACACGGCCGGACGCTTTCCTTCGTGGGTACTAGAAGCGCAGCAATTGAGTGTGAACAACAGGAAAAACGGCCAGCTTCGTGCGCCGCGTGAAGAGCACGGGCCAGGAACCGGCCGCTTTTTGCAAGGGCGGCTGAGGAAGGAGAAAACAGGGAGCGGAGAGTGGGCAACGGTAGCGTCCACGTAATCCTGGCTGCTCAGGACTGCCGACAGCACCCACCTCCCCCGTGTCCCCTGGCGAGAGCTAAGCAGAGCTCCCCACCCTATTCCCCACACCGGCAGGGCTGAGCTTCTCCCGGTGTCACCCAGCCCTTCCCAAGGGTGTTTCACGCTCTGGCTCCCGATCCCGAACCGCAATTCATGGGAAATGCTCAGACTCCAGCTCCCTTCCCTGCCACGGGGGAGCTTCACTCCCCATCTCTGGGGGGAACGCTGTGGCAGCGGCATCTGCCTGGCACGTCTTAACTTCCAGTATCTCCTCGGGACCAAATTCAGACGAAGCGCCAGAGAGGTTGTGGGGTGTCAGAGGGGAATTTGTTTGTGGGGTGGACATTGCCGGTCTGCATCGCACACACAAAAAAAAGTCTCTCTCACGTTGCCATCCCTGGTCCTCTGCAAATCAGCAGTTTTGTTTCTTCCGCAGGATCAATGTGAAAAATAAATTTCAGGTTGATCAGAACATTTTGACCAAACCAAACTAATCTTTCCCTGCCCCCACCGCCCCCCGACTTATGCAGGGGGATTTGCTGTTTTTGCAAGCTTTTTTTTACTCCAGACCTGTGGGAATCTGTATCCCAGTGCAAACCATCTTCCTTCAGTGGGCCACCAGCAAAGACAGAGGTGCTGATGCTGGGCTGTAAGGTTGGCCACACGGCAGAAACACCAGCAAGTCTTCAGACCACCTGTCTCCCAGCACAGCCCCCTTCTAGGGCCATGTCTTGGACCAGCCTTCCCAATCCTGGACCTGCATGCTGTGGTGGTCAGCATGACCGTGCCAAGCCCATGGGCAGCTCAGGCCACCGACTGCCATGTCCCTGCCCTCAGAAACACGCCAGAGCAGAGCCTCCCGCTTAGCCAGACATACAGGTACTTGGAGAAGACCTCTCCCTACCCCTGACAGCTGTTTTGTCTTGGGGCACCAGCCCATGAGGGTCCTGCAGTGAGCTGGGAAAGGGTGCGAAGAGAGGACAAAGAAGAAAACGCACCAGTCTCTGCAGGCACACCAGGAACCCAGGCAACGAAATGTGTTTGGCAGCCTCACAGCCCTCCTGTTGACTTGGTCCTTTGGCCAAAGGAGCGGGACATCAGGGGAATTGGAGGTAACAGGGTGGATGTGGGGACAGACCTGCTTTTCCTTGGCATCCCGTGTAGCCCACGGTACTTCAGGGCACTGACACTGCTCACCAGCGAGATACCCTCAGCCCTCTCCAAGCGACAGCCTATGTGCCCAGCAGCACGGTATAAGAAAAATCTCATACCCCTCTTGCACACAAGGAGAAGAGGATACAGAGCCTGCCATTAGCAGGAACAGATGCAAGCTGAGCAAAGGCACAAGCATGCTTGTTGGCTTTCACAGCCCCCAAAGAACACGACTCATCTGGAAATGTACATCAAACACGACCCAAGGGAGCTGGGAGGGGAGAAGAAAAGAAAAGCCCTGGCATGGCTATCAGCACCTCCTTCCCAGGCCTGGACTGTACCATCTGCTTACAGTCAGGAAAAAAAGCGGCACCCACCTGATGAAAGCCCAGGTAGTCCTGCACAGTAGGGGAGATGTAGAAGATGTAGCCATCTCCAGTCACAGCAATGACAAATCCATTGAGTGCCTGAAAGCATAAGTTAAGCCCAGAGTTACTCTCCCTAGGTTCAATCCCACTGCTGAAAAATTACCTTCTCCAGGTGCTTCTTCAGCATTCAGGGATGGCAAGGTACCTTCTTCGTTAACAAAGAACCCATAAAAGAGGAAAGCATCCTGTGACCACATGAGGCTTTTAACCCTGGTTAGCTGGGGAGGGGTTCCTCACCATTGGCATGAGCAGTGATCAAAGGTGGACTGACAATTTTTTCCTAGACCCATAAAGTCCTCTCACCCCAGGGCATCTCCCGCATCAGGAGGAACCAGCAAAAGGAAGAGTTTCTGAAGAACCTGGAGTTAGTTACCTCCTCTCCAGCCACACCAGCTGAGTATAGCTACGCTCTTCTGGGGCTCTTCTGCTGGCAGACCTGATTTCCTCTAACCAACCTACCTACAACTTCAACAACAAGCAGCAACAGGCGATGAAGAGGGAAGAAGCACCTCGAGCCATGAAGGAGCCTGGTGACTCCAGGAGGAGCCTAGCTTCAGTTCAAGCATAATGGAGCCTCCAGAGATGGTAACTGAACTGCAGTCACTGACCTGACATATTTACGCACTCCTTCACTTTAAGGATGATCGCCAAAGACACTTTGGGCCCTGCTCTTCACCCTGAGTTTTACAGTTAGGGGCTTATACAAGCTTGTTTCAGCATTCCTCTATGTCTTCCCCCCAGAATTTCTCCAATCACCCCCCAAAAACCTGCCTTTCAATCAGTAGTACCTGAAGACTACGGGGACATTGCTGCCCCTTGGACTCGCTCCTGCTCTCAGCTCCAAAGGTGCATGAACTCGTCACAAAGTACATGAAGTAAGACCAGATTCAGCCACTATCATTCAAAGGTGGGAATGCAGCTAAAACCAACACCCACTTTGAGAAAGCAAGAGAGGTGGAAAAATCTGGAAACTCAGATCCGAGACTTGTGAAGGCCCTGACATCGCGTCTGTGATGCCTGACGTGGCACCCCTTGGTCCTTATAAGCATGCAGACTGTTTGAGATGTCCCTGAGGAGGCGACAGCATCCTGTTCTATTCTGTCTCCCATTACCCAGGACCATGACCTCTTCTCATCTGATTTTGTTCTTGTTCCTGACAAACATCTCAGGAGGCCCCACTGCTCTTGAGATGTTTGTCAGGGACAAACCCCACTCCCCCTCAAATACATCCTGGCATTGAACTGCCACCATGAGACACCATACTGGGAAAATTACTCCCCTCTTGCCTATGTTCCAGACGACAGAAGACAAGGCTTTAAACACAAAACCCCCAAATCTCTATTAAAAATATCTTTGTGCTCATACCATCTGCCAACTTCACTTCTCGCCTTGCACTCTGCAGTTACATACACATGGCCTGGAGCTAAATCCATACCCAACTGGTATGCTTGAAAAAGACCAAGCCCATGACCAATTAGAGGAATTATTAAAAAAATACAAGAAGGGTCCGGATGCCCAGGCTGCTCCTTCGGCTCCGCTCACCCTCTCTCCCCATGCAAAGAGGAGGCAGGAGCAATCTGCTGACACAGCTCATGCATTTGCCCATTTACAGCGACTCTGAGGCTCACGTGGGCTGGCTTTTTTTAGTAACTTGGATTATTTGAAAGGCTGCTGGATTGAGCATGTTGATACCGTACAGATCCAGCTTGCAGTGGGACCGGTCCCTTTCCTTTGTGTGCTGCAGCCCCCCGAGGGGCCCTGAGTCAGAGTTTTCTGTAAATTACACTATCTGATTGAAATCCTCTTTGGGGAAGAAAAGAAAAACAGAAAAAAAAAACCCCACACCATCAGGCAGCTCAGCTGGAGGATTTCTATCACATTAACACCTCACAAGCTCACCAGATGCCTTCTATCAACCCCAGGCTGCTAATGCTCTGGTGGCTCAACAAATTGCCATCATATGGTCCAGCTTAAACCCCCAGAGAGCACTTGGGCGCAGCTCCATCATGGGACAGGGGCAACCATGGGCTCCCTTCTGGCTATTGTGTTATTCCAGCTGTTCCTCCGTGACTAGCACACTTGCAGAGAGCTGAGACCTCTCCCAGGAGTGAAGCCCACGTGGGAGCCTTCATGTGGTCGAAGCTTCATCACCAAAAGTCATGCTGGGCTCCCAGGAATCACCACCTCAGCAAGATCTCCCATGGGGGCTCCAGCTGGGGCTCTGCTCACACCCGCCTGCCCGTCCGTAACGCTGGGCATTCACGTCAGGCTGTGCAGGAGCAGGGTTGGAGGCACCAAAATCAGACTTTAAGGAGAGCCAAGCATCCGTCTGCTGGTGTTTGGAGAGGTGAAAGAAGGGAGGAGAGCACTGAAGGCCCAGAAAGCAGACACACGTGATGTCAGAAACACAGCCATGGAAAGATTAAAGGTCTTGCACAGACTCGCCCTGACAGCCCCAAGGAGCAGCACATTTTAAGTTGACATGCTCAGATGTTTCTTCAGCAACCAGCCTTTGCACGTCACCTTTCTACCTCATTTGCTTCCAGGTTACATTTATAAATTGCAGCCCAGACAAACAGCATTCTGGCCAGCTGATTCACCAGCTCCTCGCTCTCTGAAGTTCACTAAGAGCTATTTCATTAGACACACACCGGCCTCTGTAGAAAGCAAAGCTCCCACGGCCCACTGATTTTGTCCACCACCGTCTTCCAAGATCCATCTTCCCTTCTTTCCTCCCGCAAGCTACAAACTGGGGCTGGGCTTTTTCCACCCCAGGCAGGCTGTGAACTCATCCTGGGGAGCTCACGCAGTGCCCGAGATAGGGCAAACGGCTCCTGTGGATGTTTTATCCTGCAGCTACCACCATTCTCCTCTTGGCATCTACCAGAGCACAAGGAGCCCACCACCTCGGCGACTAATCAGGGATCAACCCCTACGCCGCGGTACGATACCCCCGCACCTCTTGGTTGGGGTGGGCGAGCTCACGCGCGTTGGGTCCATGGGCTGTAGCGGGTCCCGAGGCAAAATGCCAGCGCTGGGCGCAGTGACAGCTAACGCCTGCAGCCCCCGGCGCAGACAGCGCCCGACGCCTCTGCGAGAAGGGCACAGCCCACCGCCCCCAGCCCCGCTCTGCTCACGGGTGGTTTACGGTACAGCCCCGCTGCGGCGTAACCGATGGGGCAGCAAACCGCAGTGGGGTGTGGGAGGGAACGGTGGGGAGGGGGCCCCGGCACAGCCAGGCAGCGTCACTGGTCCCTGCCCCGAGGTGGTCAGCGCCTGCAGCGATCACAGCGAAGCAGCTCCTGGCAAGGCAGGGTCCCCTCTTGGTCCG
>NW_010517544.1:8325-25421 GCF_000687285.1 Phaethon lepturus
GACGGGGACCCGGCCGTCGTGCCCAGCAGATAGCAGGAGCCAAGGGAAGACCCCAAACGACCGAGCTGCGGCACGATACCTGGAGCAGCAGTTCCCCCTCAGGAAATAGCTCTCTGTTGACCTGTGGGTCCGTTCGTCTGTCCCCTCCTGGGGCTGTGGGCTGATCCAGCATGCAGTCACCAACGTCCGTAGCTGTGGCTGTGAGCAAGAGGGCAAGAAATCAGCATGGAAGGAGCAAGTCAGGAGCCTCTTCCTCCTCCTCCCCACCCCAGTGCTGCTCATGCACAGCTGCACCAGAGGAAGATGAGACCAATGGTAGCTGGAGCAGAGACTCTTTACGGAGCCATCCCCAACTGGCCCAATGCTTCCTCCAAGAGATTACTTCCCTGCTTGGTCCCACTTCTGGGAAACCTCACTTCTGCCAAGGTCTGAAGCAGAGACACAAAGGATAGAGGGGAGGGGAGCATTTCTGAGCTGCCCAGGCTAGGAAACACCACCCAACACAGCAAGAGGACTTGGGGTTAGAGCCTGCTAGAGCTGGAGCTGGCTTCAAGCCACCCCAATGACTGACTTCCTGCCCTTCAGGGCTGACAAAAGACAGTGGCAAACCTTCCGAAACCATCTGAGATGCCATCAAAGCACCCATATTTTTGTTCCCTTCCACCTTTGGCTGCTCCAAAGCAGACCAGAGGGTTGGTGGCCACAGCACTCCCAGTGAGACACCTGAGCAGCTCTCTGTGCCCAGGACTCGCTGCCATGACCTCCCCAGGCTGATTCACATGCAGCCTTATGCTTCCTCACTAGTCGCCTTCAAGGCAACACCCATGGGTGCAGCCAACATGAAACCTCCTGCCCTGGTTGCAGGACCTCAAGCATCACAGGAGGCAGAGAACCGGTTGTTTAGGGAACAGGAATGAGGACAACGGCTCCCGAGGACATGCCCAGCGTGGTACTTCATTTGCTGAGGAATTATCCTTGAAAAACCTCAGTCTAAACTCAGCTATTTTCAAAAAAGGACTATTTTCAAAGCCAAAATAATTCCAAACCTAAACAAAGTTTCACCTGAAACTGCTGATATGGGACATTTTGCTTTTCATCAAACCACCCATATGCAAAAGCGTTTTCCCTGACAGAGCTGCATTTTTGTGTGAAAAAAAACACCAGTTTAAGGTCAAAGCATTGCTCAGATCTATTTACGTTTGGAGCCTGAATGACAACAGGCACCCACCTATGCAGGCTTTCCGCAACCATGGTTAAAGATAATTAGCTGAATCACAGAATAGTTTCGGTTGGAAGGGACCTTTCAAGGCCATCTAGTCCAACCTCATGCCATGAGAAGGGACACCTTCAACAACAGCAGCTTGCTCAGAGCCCCGTCCAACCTGAAGGTCTTGTATAAGGTGACAGAGGAGCCGCACTGGTGCGGTAACACAGGTTTAAATGAAAGTGGAGAGGATGCTCTGAGCCCATTAGGCAGAACTGGCCTCGATCTCTATTGCCGAGGGAACTAGGCTACTTCAGCCTCCCCCAAACCTCGAGTGCTCCTTGGAGGTGCTCAGGCAGCTGTTGCATCTTCTGCCCTTTCCACCCTGTGCCCTCACTCGCTGGAGGAAAGCCCAACTTGCAGGCAGCTCCCACGGAATGTGCCTTCCCCTCCCCGGCAGCTCCCCTGTGGGTCAGTTTAGCCCATGCCAAAATCTGCGTTGCCCCTCACGTAAGCTCACGTCTCCATTTCTACAGGGGATATCCCCCTGCATAGACACTTCCCAAATCAGCGAGCGGTGGATCAGACGGGCCAGGGGATGACAGACCTCTGGGAAAGGTTGGGAAGGACAAGGTCCAACACCAGGGAAGTAGTCACCGTGCTCAGTTTGCTCATCAGTCAAGGAAAGGCATGCCCCCAGGAGTTTCCACAGGCAGGTTTGAGGCAGTCACCAAGAAAAAAGCCTCCTCACACAATTGCCAAACGACCCCCAAGGAAAAACATCCAACACCCATCTGGACCATGGGTATGGCTTCAATTTGCACATGATGGAGTGGAATAGTTTCAAAATGAAGCATTGATTCTTTTTTTAAATCTGAATTCTTTTGAAGGGCTGACTCCTCTCTAAAGCATTGAAATGAGGCAAGCTGGCAGGGAAATTCAAAAAGAAATGAAGTCCTTCCAAAATAAAGCTCCAAAAGGGCAAGAGAGCGTTTTGAGGGGATCCATATCCCAACAGCACAGTCTCCAGCTCTCTCCCAGAGTCTACTTGCAGCATCTGCAGAGAGAGCTGCAATGACCTGGGGTGAGCTGCTGTGGCCTTACGGAATCCAACATGAAACATCTACTTGCTCATGTTGTGCTTTCCAGCAAAATTGTTTCTTCCAACTCTCCCACCGATCTTAGCAAGGGTCTTAATCTCCCAGAGATGCTCACTTCCCTTACTCTCAAAGTGGTCCATTTCTGCACAGCTGAGCTAGAAAATCCAGCAGAATCTATCTCCCATGGGACACACTATGATGACCTGGCTTAGGGAGAAGGCCTGGAGCACAGAGAGAGTGGGAAACCCAAAGAGATTGTGTCTGCCAACTGCTTTGCCACCAAGCATCACCACATTGGGGTTGCAAGGTCCTAACTGCAGGGCATGGATTGTAACTGGTGCTTCTAAATATTGGTGGTGTAGAGAAGCTGGTGTTCACATCCAGTCCTTACCACCCACAGCCAGAGGCCAAGGAGATGCTGAGGCCAGCATGTGAGGCAAAACACATGGCACTCTCCCACCAAAATAATACAGGAATGTGTGACATTGCTTACTTTCAGCATCACTTCAACACCTGTGGCCCAGTCTTGCTCTTGCAGAAGGCTTCTCTGCTTCAAGAGACAGCCACGCTGCTGGGGATGGACAGTAGTGGAGTGAGCATCCAGCAGATGAGCAGGGCTGAGGCTGCTCTCAGAAGCTACAGCCATTCCGCAGCAGCCTAGATGATCCGGAGGTGACTTGTACCCATTTTCAGGTGGTGACTCTCTTCGTGTTCAAACATGTCATGACCGGGTGTCCTCGTCAACCAAAAAGTGGGGAGCAGAGTGTCCCTGTGGCTCTCCCCCTCCAAACAGGTCTCTGAACTCATCCTCACTCAATTACCAAGAGCTGCAGGGGTTGGGAGCAATCCCAAGAGAAGCCTGAGCACATCAAGGTAGAGGACTCCAGGCCCATGTAACCACCAGGGGTAGAGAGGCTATTCCCAGTCACTTTTTGACTTGGAAAGGAAAAAAAAGAAAAAAAAAATCCATTTAATCAGAGTGCAGAAAAAACCAACCCCCACCCCATCTGCAACACGGGTAACCTCATGGGAGGGATCACTCCTGAAATGTTCCCCATTTTGCTTGAGACAAGTTATTAGTCTCTGGGGGATTTCACCAGCACATAAATCCACGCTCACCAGAAACAGCGTGCGGGATGATCACCCCATGAAAGGCAACGCTGGCTCCGTCTCCCAATGACACATGTGGTGGCTTGGAGCCTCCTTCCCCTTCCCGCTGGCTCCCCGGGCGAAGGCGATGCGGAGAGCATCTCCGGGGCGTGCTGCAGCTCTGGAGTGGAGCTGGCTGCAAGGTCAAGCTGGAGCCGGCGCTCCCAGGAGCGGGGAGGACCGACAGCCAGGGTTCTCCAGCCCAGCAGAGCAGGCTACGTGATGGGGAGATGCCACCCCCCGGAACGCCACCGAGAGCCCCGGGTCCCTCAGCCTGTTGAAGTGACATCTCCAAGCGGTTGGTGGTTAAGATGCACTGAAAATAACCCATGGCAAGAAGAAAGGGAGATCCCCGTCTGCTGCAAGGTAGGAAAAAGCAGGTGGCAAGCCACATTAAAAGCTGGCTAATTCACTCCCTGGTTAAGGTACTTGTTGTAATGGACCATTACACCACGTCCACGTGAAGCAGCTGAGACCGTGAGGTTAATGGGATTAAAAGAAACAGGTCCAACATGCGTACAAGCTATAACATATCCACAGTGAAAGAAATAACGATAGATGCAAGGATGATGCACACTTGCTGTTTGTGCCCAGTCTTTTCAGTCTCCTGCTGTGCATCTTTGAGAATTAATAGGAATTAATGCAAGACTAAAAGGACCATGACAAAAGTGATCTGCAGTTACTAGAAAAATTCTAGGCATTTGCCGAAGCAATTTGGTGATCATTTATGTTTTCGAAGTGCTGGGATAGAGGCTATCAGTGTGTAATGTTTAAGACAGAAGGGGAAAATCCAGCTCTGTCCTGAACACCTACACCAGCCAGAGCACTGGAGGAGGCTTTCTGCTACTGGTGTGATCCCCAAAGACTGGGGATCTGGGCTTTCATTCAGAAGGAAGCCAGGAGAGATGTCAGCCAGGATCAGTAACATTTTCAGCATTAATGAATCAGGATGTGTCCTGTGCATCCCGGAGAGCATACTTTTGGGTTGGCTTTCTTGCCTCTGCAAGGAGTTTTCTAAGCCCTGCAATGGTGAGGAAAGGCCTCAAGCATGAGAAAAAGAAAAAGGAGCAAAGCAATTTAATTTCCTCACTTCTCGCTCATCATGTTCATGAAGGAAAACACAGCAATGAGGCCATGGAGGCTAACACATCCCTTGCCTCTGGCATAGTTTTGTCACTGAAAAAAAGTTATTGTCTGGAGTCAGTTCTGCTCTCATGGACTGCGTTACAGCAGTGGGAGATGACAGACTTCACCCACGGCAAGCATTTCTCTTTGAACAGACTCCAGAGATGCCTGGCATCAAGACACCAGGAGCTCCCAGCTCCTCCAGCAACACCAAGCCATGCACAACCGTTTTCCTTTTGGACCTGATCCCAAACCCCATCAAATTAGCACCAACCTTTGCCTCAGCTGTTTAACAAAGGCATCATGCCAAGCACAGCAGGCTCGTGCCGTCCAAGAAAAACAGGCAAATGCCAAAACCACAGATCATGAACCCATTGGAAAAAGTCACCCAGCGTTTTTTTGAGGAGCACAGAAATGCTCAGGGGAGCACTGGCAGCCCCGAAGCCCACGCCAGCCTCTCTGACCTGCCGCTGCTGCAAACGCTCCCACACAGTCCTGCGGGATCTTGCCCAGGGAGGGATTGAAGCTTGATTCCTTTCACAACATCAGCCACTTTGGGTCCAAACCCTGCAGCTCCGGCCCATGGTAACAGCAAACAAGGAGATGAATAAAAAAAACCTAATTTAATGCTGACTGCAGTGAGATTACCCAGTGAAACCCGCTGCCAGCTGCCCCGCAGCAGAGCGTTGCGGAGTTGCACGGCAGCAGAGGTGGGAAGGGACCTGGTGAGATCTCCCAGGCCAGTCCCTGGCTCGAGCAGGGTCAGCCACAGCACGATTCCCAGGACCATGAGCAGTCCCTGGTAGAGATGGCAGTCTTGGATCAAACCTTCCTAACCACAGCAGCGCAGGGACGACCAATGTCCGAGACTGCTGGTGGGAAGCACAGACCTGGGAAGATTCATCCTGCACTACTCCATGGGCAGGTGAATGGAGACGCACTGGGACTGCAGCTCCCGTGGTGGCAGGACCATGCCACCCAGCACATCCTCGTGGGACCCATCTCAGCAGTGATGCAAATGGCAGGTCTGGGCCTTGCTGTGGAGCTAAGAGGTTGCCACCGTTCAGCCACGGTGACAGCCAGGGCCACTTGGACCTGGCACAGATGAGCTCCTGTTCAGCACAAACCAAGCAGAAGATACCATCATGGCTGTCTGGAGAGCCCTAGGTGCCCACGGGAAAGGCTGCATCATGCAAGACCTTCCCCAGGTTCATCCTAAATCATGACGTGCACGCAGTCCAAAAATACATCCACATATATAAATGTCAGCTGCAACACTGACTACTCTTCACAGCCTGTGACCTGCAACCTCTGGTGCACCAGCATGAAGAACAGCCCCTGAAGCTGGTCCCACATGGGCAGCTCATACCTGCAGCCTTAACCACTTCTCTGCACCAAGCCAAAACGCCCGGTACCCTTGTAGGAACACCTCTAGGCCTCCAGCTGTGCTCGCAAGGTGCAAGGGACACAGGCTTGCCATGTGTCGGCGGGGTCACAGCCCCTGCAGGACAGCAGCCCAGGCTGGGGCTTTGGTGGAGGTTTGGCAGGAGATGAAACAGAAGAAAGGACACACGTGTGGACCACACGTTCTCAAAAACACACGTGTGGAAAATGCCATCTCCCACCCCAGGCTGACACTGGGCTGGGTGTGGGGCGGGGGGTTACAGGGAGGTACCCCACTATTTGCCGTTTGTTGCGAGCTGTTAGTCACCTCGAGCTTTGCCAACCTCCAGCGCGCGGTCTCGTACCAGGAGAGAGTTTTCCACTGGTTCTCGCTACTGCAGACCCCACCACCTGGGTGACCTTAATCTAGGAAGCGGGCATGGCAGCCCGTACCCTAAGCACATCCTCTCCCCCTCGCAGAGTGTTTTAAGCCCCATTTCTCGCTGCTCTCACCCTTGGCAGAGCCGCGTCTGCAACCCCCAGCATCTGCTGCTTCTGTTACGTGAGCCCTAGGAAACGAACCCCAGCACAGATCTCCAGCTAGCTGGAGGTTTTCCAAGCCACTCGGCACTAAACAAATCCACCCAGGCTTTCGGGAGACCTCGCTGTCTGCGGCGAGCGGAGCTCCCGTCACACCACACAGAGCCCAGAGCGTCGCAGCAGCAAGCAGCGCTGCGCGCGTAGGGACCAGCTTTTCCCCCGGGCACGTACTCTCAAAGAAACGGGGATCAGAAAAGTCACTCCGGATTTATCTGGGAGACCATCAGACACAGGTCCAAGTAGCAACTGCTGCAAATTGGTTTGCAGCACAGGTCTGGCAGCGAGGTTCAGCCATTTTTTGTGCAAGTCACAAAACCTTTAAGTGACTTTAAGGCAGGTTTTGATAGCACCAGAGTTGTCACTGCTATCCACCAGCACTCAAAGGCCAAGTCTGACAAGCAAAGCTTGGAAGAGACCAAGCCCTGAACCTCCACCTTGCCATGTTTTACCCATATAACCTTGGGCAAGACAGACTTCCCTGATGCTCAAAGCGGGCTGTGACCCTGGGAGCATGGAGGTGCTTCATCGCATTCAGAGGAGCGAACACGGGACTGCTAAACTACTGCAGGTCCCCATCTGAGGTATGGCCAGCTGCACGGGGCAAGCTGTCCCCTTAGGTGTGCATCAGCCACGAGCTGGCGACAAGCGCGTACTGCAAAGCAAAGGAAGAGGGAAATTGGGACTTCTGGGTCTATTCCTCCTCCTGACTACGGGGAGGAGTCAGACCCGGGGGACATAGCCACCACCATCCTGCTGGCACTCAGCACACATCACTTGAGGACCACCATGGCTTGAGACACACACCTTCCACCCGCCAACCCAACAGCGCTGCCTTCCGCTTCACCAGCGGTGGTTTGTGCAGCCACCACACTACTCCTAGGAGAGCGGGGAGACCAATCCTGCTGTCTTTCATACTGTAGAAGAGGTTGGCTAAAATACGCTGAGATTTCAGCAACCAATCTCCAAGTCCAGTCCCACCCGACCCCAGGGGAAGGAGTAACTCGGGAGCTGACAAGCATGGCCGGTGTAGATGGTTTCCCTGAACACCCAACTCCAAACTCACATGCCAAAATTTCCCCCCCCCTTTTTTTTTTCCTTTAAACTTTGCACAGGGAGGACTGTGATAACAGGCAGAAGAGAGCCGTGCAGCCACTGCAGCGCTCGCACCAGGGGATGGACGAGTTACAGCAGATGTGTGTATGCCCCAAACGAGCTTATGGAGGCATGAAGCTTCCAGAGCTTTCCTCTCAATGCCTGAAGCTTGCCGTTTCCAGCAAACTACAAGTTTTTCTGGTTTCTCCTTAAAGCCTGGACAGAAGAGACGGAACGTTTCAAAGCAAAGCAGACTGAAAAGATGATCCAGTGAGTCACTACCCTGCAACAGCAACTCCTGGTTTCCAAACAGCCTTGTGTTCCAGAACCAAGTTCAAATCCCAAAAGCACTTTCTTTCAACGTTCAAAAATAAAACCCTCATGATCTTCCAGCTGCAATCCTGCTGCCTGCTTATCCAGCTGAAGACCCCAAGCATAAATCATGATAGTCATGATCGTCCCCAGGTGGGAGGATGCAGAAGCTCCTGCGCATCTGCTGCCGACCCACAGGTCTAGTGGCCTTGGCCACTGCCCTTGCTGTGCCCACCAACCAAATATTCCTCCCACCCCAAGGAAGGTGATGGTGAGCTAAAAACAGCATTACAGGGGAGCGACACTGGGATATCCAGGAGGGGACGTGCAAGCTGCACACCAGGCAGGCACAAGAAAGCCCGAGCTTTGGGAGCAGATTTCCTGCACAGTTTGGCCATCGACTCCTTTTCTGCTTTGAGTTTGTTGATGGGGATGGGCAACCACCACCAAGGGGTGGAAGGGGTACCCCAGCCAACACGCCCTGCTCAGCACCATCCCACTACAGGGGCAGCCAGAGCTCTGGCACCGGCCCCAGATGACCTGGGTCTGATCCCACCCAGATGACACGAGACAAGTCCCTTTCCCTAGTATCCACCACGTAAGCAAGCATCGACACCCCAGCATCCAAACCCACTACGAGTTGCCTTCCACTCTGTCCCACCCAGGACCCTGCCCCAGACCCTGCTGCCCGACTTCCTAAACACCATTAAATGGGTCTGTCCCCAGGCCACAGGCACACAGCACCCACAGGTCAGAAATACCAGAGAAGATGGAGAAGGCTGGAAACCTCTTCCTCACATTTCTGCTGGTGCAAGCAGCCAGGCAAGCCGCAGACACCACTGAGCAGCTCAGTCCTATGGCTGGAGCGAGGATGAGAAAAGTAGAGCCAGAAAAGGAGGATCCTCGGGGCATCACCCTGAGCCCATTTGCAATTTCCTTTCCGAAAGGAGAGTTTGGACACTGGGTATAAACCCAAGCCCACAGACAGATTTAGAGGTCAACACAGCCAGCCCAGCGTGTGGTTTCCTGAAGGATGACCAGCTCAGTTGCGTGGTGCTGCAAAACTCACCTCTAGGTCACTGAGCTTTTAACGTGAACCCGACACAAATCCCATTTGCTTTGTCCATCAGATAAAGCAACCTTACAAAAGCTACCGTGCAAACATTTACAGTACGCACAAAAATCTGTGCAAACCCAGCTCTAAATCCCACATGCAAAATGGGACCTGGGCTCGTTCCCTCGAAGCGAGAGCCATGCTCGGTCTGAGATGCAAGCTGGTGGAAACATCAGGAATTGGTCATTTTTTTCCATGAAGAGTAGTCAACCCCAAAACCAGCACAAGATCAGAAAGAGATCAGAAAAGCTGTAAAGGCTTGTCAGAAAACACTAACCATCCTCACTGAGCTTTCAGTCCACTCACAGAAGTTGATACCGTTTCTGCCCTGCTTAGAGGAGGTCTTATAGGATATTTCTAAAACAGATCCTTCTCCACCAGCTGCTGCTTGTTCGTGGCATCTGTGTGGCAGATGATTTCTATTGAACTGGGCCAGTGTCACAGGCACCACATGCATTTTTATGGGCCTGCTGGTTACTGCAGCCCCATCCACTGGTGTCAGAGGGGAGGGCTCCAGGAAAACCTGAAGTTCTTGGGAAGTTATCAGCAAAATCTCCATGCTGGACCTACACAGGTGTCTGAAGCTGTCCAAGGAAAGCTTTGTGCTGGTTTTCCTGTTTCACGGGGCCAGGCAGCATATCAAAACGAGATAACACAGCAGCTCCAACCAAGGGTTGCAGTTGGACAAGCTCAGCCTACATGCAAACCTGGCATGGCCAACACAAACTTCTGGACACCAGCACAAAGCTTGGCCAGCTCAAATGGCAGTGAAGTTTCCCTGACAGCTCAAGCAGGTGTTGCACACCCTTCAGGACAGCGTAGTCCTCTCTGTCTGGAGGAAGGTGTGTGGATTGTCCCACCACTGCCAAGAAGAAACCATCGGAAGACCTGTCACCTCTACAGGGTCTTCCTGAGATGGCTTCCAAACCAGCAAAAGCTGCTATGGGGGGCAGCAGGAAGAAACACCAGCTGATGCAGACATGTTGGGGAAGACTAGAGGTTCAGAGGAAGCATCGTCCATCTCTCATCAACTTCTCCCCAAACATTTGAACTGAAAATTAAAAACAGCCAAGAAACCCACCACCAGCAACAAAAAGCCAAACCCAGTTTAGTTTGTCTCTACTCCCAGCAGCCCTGCAACAGGGTAGGCTGTACATGAGACTTGACGAAGCGGGGAGGGAGAGCTAGCAGGAAGACACCCAACGGTGGGCAGCAGCTAATTCCTCTTGCCTTTCACAGTCTATCTCCTGCCCCACAGACTTGAACGTCTGCTCCAAAGACACAAAGCCAGGAGGAGGCAGGGCCTCGGATGGGCTTTTTGGCACAAGCCGCTTATCTTGCAAGAGCCATCTCTAGCAGCACATGGGATTTTTACTTTTAACCTGTGACACACCCATATGTCCAGGGTCACCCACCAACATCCACTTCCCCACCAGACTGGTTATAACCATGTACTTTGGCTCCACACAGATTCTGTTAACCCTTTGCCTAGGAGAAAAGGCAAGTGCCTGGACTCGACAGAAATGCTTGGAAAGAGGAACTCTATCGATATGGCACCAATTAAAGCTGCCTGGAGACAAGGCAATGGGCTTGGGCTGCCGATGGAGAGATTGAGGCAGCAAAGGACAGGCATGCTCACCATGCCACGCTCTCCTGCTGACGGAGAGGAGCCTGCATGAAGCAGAAAGCAGAAGACAGGAAAACTGAATGGAAAAGCATGGCACAAGAACTTTCACCATCTCTCTCCAAAACACCTGAACGCAACGTGCAGATGACATGAGTCTTCATTAGGCAAGGCTCAAACCAAGGTTGACCTTGACGAATAGGTGGGATGATCTGAAGTCAAGTAAGATGAACTTCAGGGCAGACATGGGCAAAGCAAGGGGAGGCAGTTGGAAATCACAGGCACAGTGGCCAAATGGGAGCAACTGGCCTGGCAGAACAGGTCTCCAAGGAGGGGCAAGGCTGCCACCGAACGTGAACCCATTCAACGATGATTGCTCTTCCAAAGCAGCTCTCATCCTGGGAAGCACATACTGAGCACATCCAGTGGGAACCACTCCTGCTCGGAGGCAGAGGTCCCAGCTGGAGAGCTTGGCATAGGGGTCTCCTCCCAGACCAGCATCCCCAGCCAGAGGGGGCCCTGGGGAGAGCCCCAAGGGACTGGACATGGGGTAAGAGCTAAGGGAGTCAAGTTTATTCAGTCTAGGGGGGAAAAAACGCTATAGGAGCCTCTAAGTATAGAAAGATGCTGGTGGCTTCTGCCTTCACCAGGGTCCACCACCCATTCCATCAAGCCCACGGCACTGGAGATTAAACCTGTCCCTGTCCGTACGTCCTGACCCCCCGCCACGCCACGCACGCACACCAGTCCGCGCCTCCCCCCGCCGCAGGAGTCACCCCAGCCCTCAAGCGCTGCTCCGTGCTGTTGAAGCGACCGCTTTTGTAAGAGGTTACGAAAGCAACCCCCGGCAGCCTTTCAGGCCTTACTCGCACTGCAGCCCGCGTCCCGCCGGCAGGCAGGGGAGCGTGGCGACTGCCCCTCCAGCTGGGCTTTGCACCCCCAATTTTCCTTCTTGGCCCAGGCACGTGCTGGGTGCCCCGGAGTCCGGCCGTATCCACAAGGAGGGCTGACCGCTGCCTTCCTTTGAGTGTCCGTGGGGAAAGCAACGCAGGTTAATGCTATGCCAGCACCGCCCTGGAGAGAAGGACCTGTTGCACCCCCAAACCGTCACGTCGTGCCATCACGGCATTAGGCTGCCTGCCCAGCTGCCACCCTGCATCTCAGACAGGCAGGGAGTGAAACCTATTTCCCAAGTTTGTCCCCCAAAAAGCAGACAACGGAGGAAGAGACACTCAGCAAGGCTCGCTCTCAGTCCAACCTTGCCTTCGAGGAGCCAAACAGTCACCCCGCTTGTGCAAAGGCAGCCAGCACAAGACATCCTCCATCCATGGCAAGGTGCCTCTTCACAGCCCCATCGTGTCCTTTGGGGTCCTGCTCCAAGGGAGGAGCTCCTGGGTCACGGCCTTTCTTACACAGCCACAGTTAGACGGTAGCGGCACAGGCTCAGCAAAGCCTTCAGCAGCCAGTGATGCTTCGGAAGACATGACAGAAGCGCTTGGGGAACAGCTGACACCACAAGAGAGGCCAGGCCAACGCCTGGGGCCAAACAGCCAACACCCTCAGAGCAAGAACAAGGGTCCATCGCACTCACAGCCACACTGGGTGGTCCGCCAGCCACCCTCGAGTCCTTTGCAGAGGCAACACACCGTTGTGATGCTCCAACACTGCCCCAGGGATGGGAGTTGGAGGGGCAGGAGGGTGCTGTTCTGGTTCCCACCTGAGAAACCATCTCTGCCAGAGATCCCACCATTGCAGCCCCATGTGTGAGCTACAGCTTCAGGAGTAGGAGCTGAACCATCCGCAACTCCTGGGCCTGGGAGAGGCTCCTCAGCAGGAGTGTAAGCACATCAGCACAAAACCTCCCGAGGCCATGGCTGAGGCGAGAGGGCGGCCAGCAGGTCTGTGCACCCAGGGTAGCTCGCCTGGTCTCCTCTTTGTGGTATTTTTCTTGCTTATAAAGGCAGGACCACAGCAGGTGATGTGCAGTGTGTACAAGGGATCCCTGCTCCTCAAACCGAAGGTCTGCAGAATAACCCTGGAGCCCCCAGCATATGTATTTTCATCAGCAGTGACCATCTCAGACACATCAACGACTGCTGAAAATCCAGAGGGCAAGCTCAGCTGTGACCTGCGAGCAGGAGGAAGGGAGCTACACACATATGAGGGCAGAAACACAGCAAAAAGCCCCTGGTGCCAGGAGCAGAAGCAAGAAAGCAGCGATGTCCAGCCACAGTCACTCTCCCACTGCAGTTGCTGCCCTGCACTGGGTGTCTCCACAGCCGCACAGCTGCAGAGAGGAAAACACGAGGAGATTGGTTTTCCAGGCGCATCAGCTCGATCCTCCATCCTGGAAAAAATGAACCAGGGTCTCTGGGTATGAGGCATCACCCTCAATCTCATAGAAAGGCTCATTAGAGAAGTATAATAGACCCACCACAGCTGAGCCCGGCAGGGCCAGGGTGACAAGCGCAGCAGGAAGACACCAACGAAGCGAGGAAGAAAGAGGAGAAAAATGGGCTGACGAGATGCCAAAGCGAACTAGGGACTTGGGAGCAGCCTTGTCAAACCTGCCATCCTCAATGAGCTGAGCAGCCCTGTGCGACACCTCCTACCCCTGCCTGCCCAGGAGACACGCAGCAGCCCACGGATCCTGGCAATTTTCCATTTAATTATAAACTGCAGTTCCAATTAGATGAGGGAAACATGGCCGTTCAGCAAGACACACACTCTTCTACCTATTGCTCCCTTGACCACGGGCTGGCAAGAGTGGGACGTGGCTGCTAACAAGTAGATGGAGGAGGTTTGCAGGAGGTCTCAGCTGCTGGGCAGGCACCCAAGCTGCTCCATCCACCCACGGTGCCATTTCTCTGTCAGACACTGCCTCCAAAAGTGATGGGGCCAAGGTCCCTACTGCTCCTGACCAGCCTCTGCTGAATCACTTGCCTGCCTGCTCTCCACCTCCACGACTCAGTTTCCAAGACTGAACCAGGTGGTCTCACTTTTCCAAGGTTGTTGCTTTTCCGAGACACCAAGCACCCGTAACTGACTGAAGAGGATTAGATTTAGGTGTGCAGCATCCAAAGATGAAGGGGATTCCTTCCAGAGGGATAAAATCTGTGTCATGGCAGCAACAGGCCTGAGGAGCAGATGTCCCATAGCACCTCTCAGCAACCATTGCCAACTCCTCCACATTTCTGGAGACATGGCACTTCCCAGTTTTCCAGGGCATTTTCAGGCCAGTACCTCAGCTAAAGATCCAACACCAATGCATTAACGAACAAGGGTCTGATACCACAACTCATCACCATGCTACCTTTAGGAGACACAACTCTCCATCCCAAGCCAAACATGACTCAGGGTGGTATGTGAGCCACGCAGTGGGTATTGACCCCAGAAGCTTGCAACACAGACACTCACCCATCAAGTAGCTTTTCACTTTCAGGTACCCAACAGCCAGCCGGAGAATGGAGAGTTTATCGAGCCTGGTGCACACATCTTCAGGGAAGGGCAGCAAGCCAGTCAGCTTGTTCAGCTCCTGGTTGAGTCTGTCTCTATGCCGCTTGGAGGGGTTGGACTTCACGCCCTCAGGGGGTAGTGGTTTGGGGCTGGAAGAGGCAAAGGAGAGTTTAATGAAACTGGGTCTGTCTGACAGAGTCTTTCCAAACTTTGACTTTATTGCAGCCACAATAACAGTAAAATATCAGGTGGCCAACGTAAGGCCATGCAGCAGCATGCAAGCCCACAAGGCAATGGCAGGAGCAGACATGGCCATCCCAGCTGGCCACCCAGGCACGATGTTCTCCAGCTGCAGTATGGGCTGACCCTGAGATGGACACCTTAATGTACAGCCTGGCTGAGACAGCTCAGCTGGATACTACAGCCTTGCTCCCACCACTGAGCCCTGGCAGGGAAAGGGATACCAAGGGCAGAGACCTACAAGCCATCAGAGAATGTCTTGGAAGTCTGGTTAGACTTTTCTACCCACACTTTGCTCTGTCTGTCCTTTCTCCTCTTCTTCCTCATCCCATACCCCTCCCATGTAGCAGGTCTCTCCTTGGCCACGCTCCACGTGCTCACACCAGGTCCTCACCATAGCAAGTACTACCCTGAGCTGCTCAGAGGATCCAGATCACCTGTTCTGCCTGCCCAGGACCTATAGCATGCTAACAAATAGCAAGAATGGAAAGGGGGAAGGTCCAAAAAGCTTTGTTTGTTTGAATTTATTTCAGCTGGCTTCTTCTCAGTTTCCTACAACTGCTCAGAGCCTCAACCCATTGCTTTATTTACCAGTAGGGCAAAAAGAAGCACATGTGAAAGTCAATGACCGCACTTGGACAAAGAGATACTACATAGGGTGGTTTAGGGAACAGTACTTAGAAAACAGTAAATCTTTAAAATTTTGCTTTCTTTCAATCTTCTGATTTCTGACCCTTTCATATGGGCATTTCCAACCTAAAACAACATCTGGTGCCAAACTTAAGCTCTGAGACCAACTCTCGGTCTGCAGGAGTAGGGCTCACAAGAGCAGCTCTTGCCCATCTGAAGCTCATATGGGCACCCATCTCCATCAGCTGCAGTTATATCACAAGCTACAGCTGAAGTCCCAGGCACAGCAGTAAGATGTTAGTTAATGACTGTAATGAGTCTTGGATGTCACCTTGTCTCCTTTGGTTTTTAATGCCGATTTGAATTCTCTAGCTTGAAGAAAAACCCTTCAGGCCCCCCCTCTGTATTTGGTTGCATTGCATCCCCAAACATGCAACCCATATTGTTTTGATGTAATTTGTCTAACCACAAACTCCCTCTCCACAGGCATCCTTCCTCCATAAAGCAGCTTCGGATAACAGGATCTGCCAGTATTTAGCAGCAATTTAAGCTCTCCCCTCTACTACCGCTCTCCAATCTCGTCTGGCAGGACTGCTCACACGTGCGACAGGAGAGGAGAGGAGTATTAAATGAGGTGCAGCGAGATGCCTGTTGAGTTTTCGTTGCAGAGAGCTACCAATGGGTCTTCTAAGCACAGATGGAAAACTGTAGCATTTCTCCAGAAAAGCTCAGTCATGCTAATTTATAAGCATCAGGAGGGATGCACACTGCTTTTCAGAGAGGTTGGGTACAACCCATCACCAAACTTGTCCATACAAGCTGGGCAAAACACACTGGCACCGGTGCTTGTATGTACTCCATTAGCCAGGGACTTAACAAAACAATTTCAAAATCACAGTCACTCATCAGGAAGGAAAAGATGAAATAGTTTTCGTTCAGAGACAGAGTCAAGGGGGGGGGGGGGGGGGGGAGGGGAAGGGGGGGAAAGGTGAAAAAAATTATTCTGAGTTTCCTAAGGTATCCCTTAAAAAAGTCCTCTGTCCACTCACTACCCAAATCTAGCCCAGAAAGAAAAGAAAAGGAAATGGGAGATGTGCAAGAAGTGCTGCCCTTTACGGGAAGGGGCAAAACACCAAAATCTCTTGGATGGGTTGGCCAAGCACCGAAAATGCGCTGGCTGAGACACACAGGGTGACACAGCAAAGCACCAGAGGCCTGAAGTAGGACACCCCAACGTCTCTGCTCCTGCATGCCTATGGCACATGCAGGCTGCCTCACAGCCACCCTTGAGGGGAGGGATAAGGAAGAGCAAAATGGCTCTGGTGATGCCAGGCAGCTCTTTTAGCAGCCCACCTCCATGGGCAAATACTGCACCCTGCACCCACCAGCTCCCAGGGCCGGAGGCATCACAGTTCTCCATCCTTATGGATGCCACAGCAAAACAGCTTCCAGGTGCTCGTCGCTGACAAACCCATTCACTCTCTGCCGGGCAGCTATGAAGCTCCCTCGAGCTCTGTGCAAGCCAGCAGCCCCCATCGCTTACCAAGGGAAAGGCATTGGCTTGAGCACAACCACATTATTAGCCACCAGAGAATCTGCGCAAGCAAGCACTGAAGGAAACGACGTTTCCCCGCTCACAAAAAAAAGTGAAGCTTGCTCTAGAAGTTTAAAATCTGTTTAAATTAGGTCTCCATCCACGCTGCAGGGCAGAGCTCTGGCAGTCCCTGCGGGCGCTGGGCACCATGCAAGGCTGTCCCAGGGCATTGCTGCTGCCCAGGCACAGCCCTGGAGTTCAACGAAGCAGCTCCACACCTGCGCAACAAGCAAGGAAAAGGCATTTTAAAGAGGTCTGAGCCCCCATCCTGTTTGCAAGAGCCCTAGTGCAGCACAGGCTTATGAAACGGATATGGTGCAAAGCTCAGGACAGCCGTGCCATGGAGTTCACAGTGAGGTTGCTGAGAAAAGCTGCTGACTCCCGTGTAGACAGGCCAGAGCAGAGCAAAGGCTGTGCTGCTGCTGCGGTGCTGTTTTTCCCCAGCTGCCCTTTGAACAGGGAACTCAGCAGGA
>NW_010517544.1:25471-26100 GCF_000687285.1 Phaethon lepturus
CTGGGCTTGTATATTTGTTCCCTATATTTTTTTTTTTTTTTTTTTTTTTTTTTTTTTTTTTTTTTAGTAAGTAAAGAGCCCTGAGCAAACTGCAAAATGACCGGAGAACTCCCTAGCCCCATCCTGCCCTCCCCACACGGCTGGCTGCACATCCCTCCGGCCCCGGCCCTGCTCTGCCTGGCCTCTCCCAGCACGACCCTGCTGTGAGATCTCCCCATCACAGACAAAAATAATCTTTTCTGATTCCCAAGGTTGGCCCTGCAGTACCAGGGATCGACGCCCCTTCTGCTCCAAAGGGACACCTTCTCCTGCACACTGAGCCACACAAATCCAGCCCAAAACCTCAACCTGGCCATGCCAGCCCCATCACAGGGCTGGAATCGCTGCTCTGAGGTGAGCAGGAGAAAGGTTTGAGGCAGAGCAGCTACCCTTCACACTCTAAAACTCCCTAATAAACACCCAAGGCTCACCTTCCCACCGTACACTTATAAGATTGATGCTCCCTCCTTCGTCCCAGGCTTGGACTCAGCTTAACATCTCCCCATACATTTATAACTCAGCTCATCTGTCTCCCCACAACTGGTTCCCAGAAAAAGAAATATATATATGTGTGTATATATATACACACA
>NW_010517545.1:0-215 GCF_000687285.1 Phaethon lepturus
GTTCTCCTGCCGGTAGGTGTCAGGGCCCCTCCGCAGCGCACCCAGCGCCCAGCCCTGCGGGTCCCGGCCTGCCTGCAGGCAGGGGCATGGAGATGCCGTTCCTCCCTTTTGGGACAAAAGAGGAAAAAATAACCTAAAACATGACTTTTTGCAGCAGGAAATGGCTGTTTCTATAGCCTTGGCAGAGCCCTGCCTAGGGACAGTGCCCGCGGCCG
>NW_010517545.1:346-1501 GCF_000687285.1 Phaethon lepturus
CGAGGCAGCGCCTCAGCTTTTCCCATTTACATTCCTCTGCCGACACCTCCTCTCCCCGCGTCTCTAATAATATCACCCCAGATTAATTGGCACTAATACAAATGTACACAGCTCCATAAAAAGATGTCACCTCGCTCACAATGGGGGAAACGGCTGCTCGCGCATTATCTCTGCTCTGCAGGCGTGTAATTCACTCCTCGGGAAAACACGCTATTTATTCTGTTACCCTATAACAATCTCTCTGCAAACACGTCGGGATGGGGGGGCGAGGGAGGGAGGGAACACCCAGCCATGCCGCTGTCACCGGCACCGTGTTGGTTGTCCCCAGGGAGGGGCACCAGTGGGTCAACCACGCCCCCCAGGGAGGGGCACCAGTGGGTCACCCCCGCACGGCGGGGTGGGATGTGCAGGGTGATGGGGCAGGGAGACGTGGGGCTCGGGGACATTCCCGCGCCGGGGATCCGGCCCTTGGCCCCGCGTTGTTTGATGCAACTGCAGATTCTCAGGCCTGGGGGGGATCTAAGAGGCTTTGGGATGGTGCCAAAAAGCTAATTAAAAGGACGCTGGCAAGGAACGTGCAAGGGGAAGGACTGCAACCTGTTTCCACCCCGTAGCTGGGCTCCCCTCCCCGGGGCGAGATGCAGCCCCCCGAGGATGTGACAGCAACCGGGGTCCAGCCCCTCAGCCCCTCGAGGGACGCGGTCGCTGCGTTTTCTAGCACAAAGAGCCAGGAATAGCCAACACCTCCCTGCTCTGTTGTGGGGAGAGGAAATTTGGGCGCCCTAGTTGTGTCAGCTCACCCCCAACCCCTCAGGTCTGTGCAATTAATGGTGTTGCATTTAATTAAATGGTTTGTCTAATTGTCTCGGCGTAAGTAACCGTGCCAGGTAAATAACACCGGTGCTGCGAGCGGCGTCGGCGAGTGATGCCATGGATATGCCCAGAGGAGTTGGATGGTTCTGCAGCGCTGCACCGGCCCTCAACCCCAAAACACTTGGGGGCTGTGCCGGGGCCGGCAGATAGAGACCCCCCCGAAGGCAGCAGACCGGCGCCGTGTCTCCCCGTCACCCGGCCACTCAGGTCTCCATGGGCCGGACCCCGCAAAGCCATCACGGCGGGGTGAAATGAAATCTTTGCTCTGATTCCGGGCATGGG
>NW_010517545.1:1570-1926 GCF_000687285.1 Phaethon lepturus
GGGCATGGGTCGTGGCGGGGAAGGGAAAGGCTGTGGGAGCAGAGCTGCCTGCCCTGGGGTGTGACGGTCTCCTGGAAGGCTGCAATTCGGGGCCAAATGAGGTGAAAAACGCCATCAGGATCATTTTGGGGTGCAGCCGGCCAAGCGGGGTGAGAGCAAAGCCTTGTCCTCAGCAGCATCTCCCTCCTTCAATGGTGGGTTTTTTTTTCTCCCCTGGAACTCTTCTTAATTCCTAACTTAATTTCTTTTGACATCCTCATTGCCGGCTTGACCTCTTTACTGGAATCATGTGCTGCTTAAAACTCATTATCCCACCATTGGAACAGGAAGTTAATTAAAAACCCTTTAAAAAAAGA
>NW_010517546.1:0-10150 GCF_000687285.1 Phaethon lepturus
GGCGGCCGCCCGGAGCCACTCGCTACCAGCGGCCCTGGGGAGCTGCCCTGGCGCACAGCAGGCGGCCCTCCCGGCCCAGTAGGGCACGATGTCAAGAGCCACGCTTGGCTTTGCTGTGTGAAATAAGCAGCATCCTGTAACTCCCCCCGGGCTGTGCTCCGAGTTTAGAAAATGTCACGAAATTCGAGAACATCTAGGCTTTGAGGATGTGGAATTGCTTTAATTGTAAAGCAACTATAATGATTTTTTTTCAGAAAAAGCTCTTTAGGCCTTAAACTGTCCAAAACACAGGTAAAAGCTGTGTGCTGTTGATAAGTTTTTGATCTAACAAGGGTAAGTTTCAACATCCAGCAAGTCCGTTTAGAGAGCTGTTTTGAAATGTTTAATGTGTTTTTTGTTTCAGATTTCCTTTACAAGGCAACTGGTCTCACTGTTATCAATATCTCAATACAAAAATCTTACAATGCTTTTCGCTAAAAAAACTACAACGTTAAAATGGGGGTTAGGTAGTTCTTTCCTTTTGGCAGATGCTCAGTTATGAGGCGTGTCCCACAGTCCACTGCTAGAGGTTGCTGTACTTAATAAGTTACACAAGTTCTGTACATAATTACAGTCAGAGCGGAGTATGCAGCTGTATAATACACTACAGTCAAACACCATGAGGGCAAAGAACTACTATAGGTGAAAGCTTTTTGTTCAAGATTGTGTAGTTTATTTGACCAAGAGTCAATATGATATCCTCATATCAGGAGACTGACATCCATCTTTCTTAGGCACTGATCCAGGCAGAACTGCCTTGCAGGAAAACCTGTCTCTTTTGACAAACTCATGCATTATTAAAAAAATTCTATGTAGCTCAAAGTCTTTAACAACTCTATAAAAATAACTATTTGCTAGTCTCCTGCTTACCTTCAAATACATGAAGTATTTGAAAAACTTCACATTCTCTTTCTGAATTAGGTTCACTACAGTATTAGATCAGGCAGAAACTTCAAAACCTTAATTAGTCAATTCTGACTCAACCAACTGGATATTTCAGCTTGAACAAAAAAAGTCTGTCTAACTACAACTCAAAAAAAAAGTTTGTACCACAGCAGATCAAGCTAACGAACACTGAGTATCTTTCCATGGCGGGGGGGGGGGGTGCGGAAAAAATCACAATCACTATCTTAAGTTTCAGCACAGGATATTCAGGGAAAACATGTTGTAAGACCATGCTTTGTAAACACTTCTACTAATCATTCAGAGACTATTGGCTTTGGAATGAATTTTCAAATACTTGGCGTTATGCAGGGCAGTAATTAACAGCTAATGCTATGAAAACAAGCAACTTTAACATGACGTTACAACAGCAAGAGCAGTGAAGGCTCCTGCATTAAGTAGTTAAAACTGGATATTAATTTATATTTTATTATAAAGTTTATAGCATTACAGAGTCCAGCATGGCATGATAAGTAACCTTGTTAGAGTTTCAGTATTTGTTTTTGCTTGGCAAAAAAGCTGAACAGCAGCATAATTGTTGTTACATCGAATCTGGGATCAGAATGAATTTGTTTCTTCTGAATAGGGATGAGTCAGTGATTTAAAATAAAAAGGCTGCATTTTAAAATCTCAAATATGTGCAAAATTCCTTTCAGTACAGTAGAGAATATGGTAGATGTGTGCAATCTTGAAAGTTATGTCCCAACCCAGATACTGCCAATATATTGCAAACAATCACATGGAGGGTGAACTCCGAACGGTTACTCACTACTTCAGCATTATTTCCAAGAGTCCTCCTCATAGCTGGTGTTCTCTCCCCACCCCACTTTATGTCCTTTTATGCAGTGCATCAAGTACTGACATTCATAATTATTGTAAAAAAACATTGGTCCATGATAGTTCTAAGAAGCTTCCTTCAGGAATTCCAGTAAACTCTCCGTCTCAAGACAGCTGTAACTGTTACAATGGATTTATGAAAGCAAATGCAATCCGAGAGATGAAGGTCTGTGAAGATTAGTATCTCCATTTTCCTAAGGTCTTCAACAGCTTTTAAAAACACAGAAAATGGATTCCAATGTTATTAGTCAGAAAGTCCCTTGAATTTGGTGCTTTAGCCTTGATGTGATTTTCTGTTTTCACATGTTGTAGGCAACGTAAATAGGATCCAACTGGTCAGCTAAAAATCCGTCTCTTAAGTGCATTCGTTGTTTCTCACCACGGGAATTGATAGGAATAACGCCGGGGTCCACAATGACTACAACACCTACTATAAGATAATGCTCCTCCAGAACCACATTTGTTACCAGTGCGACCAGGTCCAACGCTTCTTGTTCTGAGCCTTCTAATTCCACAACCACCACCAGCAAGTTCGTCCATGTAAACACAGCACTGTTGGCATTATACAAATATTAATCGTGAGAAAGTAATATATAGTCAAAAGAAGCTAGTTACCAAAGAGAGACTCACTGGAAATAATTTCTCTAAGTACTTGAACAATATAATAAATGAGAACAAGTGATATAATCATAATGTGAAAATACTTATGAATCAAGAAGTAGTAAAGTTGTAATTTCTTGCGATATTCTCTGCCACTTGTTTTTTAATTGTTCATGTACAAAATATAAGTAGATCTTTTCCTCTTATATGCACACAAGCATGTATTTAAGAATTCTTTGCACTTATGTATTGAAACAGGAACCATTAAGAATTCACATTCAGTGTGTGATTGGTATTACATGTACTTGTGTAAATTTTCAGAGGTTATTAAAGGAAGGACAAAACCTCCCAAAGATTACAAATAAACTCCACCACTTTGAGACTGTAGAGGACCTACAGCCAAATGGCATACATCATCCATTAGGACCAAAGGAGAACACTATATGTTGGAAGATACCATTCAAAGAAATCCTTGCGATGTGTTTACCCCATCCAAGTGCATACATTCTGACACAGACAGAGTGAACAACACAACTCGCAAGTGCTCTGCTGCCCCTTTCACGCCCTGCTCTCCCTGTCTTTCAGATCATGAAGATTAAACTCTGATAAAAGGGTGGGCTTTTTATTTTTGAGTGGCAGAGGCAGGGGAAAGAGGGGCATTATATTTCAGTTACTCTCACTGCAGTCATTTCTAAGCAAAGTTTTGGTGAGCTCCCTCTAACAGCTATCTCTGAGTCTAGCACGCTGTTCCACAAAGCTTGACTTCTGCTGCTTTAGGAGAAATAGAAGGATACAGAAAATACTGAGGATCTTACCATTCTGCAATGCTCTTATGTGCTCTTATTACAGAGGTCTCTATATCAATGGGATGGTACCTCATTCCTCTGAGCTCCAGTGTTTCATCCAAAGAGCCTACCACATACAGGGCATCATGCCTCTCTGCAATATAGCACAGACGTTTAAATCATCATCAGATCTACAGAACAAACATTGTAATTTGTACATGCTTATTCCTATTCCTGATGTCTTAAGATGTTCCTTGTGCTTCCTAGGAGAAGGATTCTGTAACACGTGTCGAGCTCTACCATTTGGAGAGAAGAGAATTAAGAGGTCAGTTAGCACTTCCACCTATTGACTTCAAGCAAATGAAACCAGACTAAAAAGAATTTCTGGGTCATCCAGTTCTGCCCCTTCTCTCATGTAATGTAATCTCAGTTCATAAACCCAATCAAAATCCATTGTTAAAGAATCTCTTTGTCCCACTATTCTTACCAGAGAACTCTCCTCTGATCAATGGGAACACCTTTCCAATTTCCAAATTTAACTTTTTTTCTTTTTAAAACCAGTTTATACCTACTTGTCCTCATGCCAGCAATATTCTTCTCAGCTTAAGTTCCCCACAGTTGATGCAGCAAGAACAACTCGCTGCTATCCCCTCCTCAGCTTTGCTAGGTTAAATAAGCAAAGCTCTTCCTAGACCCTTCTTGAAGGACATGTTCTTCATATTGACACATTCATCTTGTAGCTCTGTTCAGTTCAATTTTGCTTTTTTTTTTTTCCCATGCATTTTATAATTCTGCTCAATTGTGTAACTTGAGACAAAAAGCATGTTGGGAAATTGCGCTGTATTACATGCATACTTGTTATGTTAATTCAGCATACATAGCCTCTCAAATGCTGACAAACTAAAGGACAACTGACATTATTCCACAGTGATAAAAATCTCTAAGATAAATGATTTTTCAGAAAGCTGTAAGGTACAAAAACTTGCTATAGTAATCTGGTGCCTTGCCACTTGCAACTTCTCTTTCTCTGTCTGCTCACAGATTCCAATTTCTCAGGAACAGGGAGCCATTTCACTTTGAACAGTGACAGAAGGACAATGCCATCAAAGCATCCAGTGCAGAACCTTGCACTAAGTGGCAGTACAGTGTGCCCTGGATGTCCAGTAACTACCCTAGAAAATCGGAGAGGAGGAAAGCAAGGAAAGCTTAGAGCACCTTGGTTGAGTGCTCTACCAGCTCTAAAGGGAAAGATGATATGCAGTAAAAAGCTTCTTCAGGGAGCTGGATCCACATTACACCAGCTCCCACTGAGAGCCTGAGACCACATTACTTCAGGAACAGAGACTGCAGAGGGGCTGGCCAACACAGAACTGCTCAGTGCACTAAGTAGGCTGAATGGGTGGAGAAGCCGGTTGCCATGAAGGGACCCTTCTGCGTAGTGGTGGTAGCTGTGGGCTAAGGATACCACACATCTCTGGTAAAGTCTGTTTCTTCAGCAGAATTCACCTCTCAGCTCTCTGATGGCACTCTGACTGTGGAAGAGGGAAGTCTGCAGGACGCAGACCTGGAGGGGATGGAATTGAGTGAGCTGCAGGGATTTCTCCAGCTGGAGCAATAGACGCACCTTTCTTGTTCTCAAAAGTCCCAGGGAGACTGAATAGCACACCAGCACAGTAGATGGGAGGATGACCCTCTCTTAGCAACTAGATCCAACAAAATTACATCACGGACCATTTCTGAATCTTGGACTGGTATCCACTGCAAGACATGGGGTAGCTCCTCAACAAAAGTCTGCACCTTCAACAAACTGCTCTCCTCGCTCACTCTTCTTCCTTCACATAACGAAGAACTAAAAGTAGGACGGACATGCATGGCGTCCCCCAAACTGATGCTTATGTTCCAGAAATGGGAACACTGCTTTTCTATCTTGTACCATGAGTGATTACAGGAAATGTAAAAGGTGTCTGTGAACGCCCTACCGTTCATTATTGAGTGACAGCAATGATGGGACACTGACACTATACATGTAGATACCACTATTCATTTAAGTCCAGTCACAGACAATACATTTCATTACATTCAGCAACAAAACTGCCGAATGACAACATTACTCATTCTCTAGATCAGCACTGAAATACTGCATCATGTCTGTAAGGAAAGAGGTTCACAGGAAAAGTGAGTAGAAAGGCTCTAGTGCTTCTAACAAATGTGCTCATATTACTTCATGTAAGTGGAAAAAAGGAACATGAACATGACTTCTAAATCTGTCAAAAGGACATTATAAATGTCTCATTTTGCACGATTACTCAGTATCATTTTAATCAATGAATATGTACAGAGTAACAAGTCCTTTCACATTCAGCACTTTTCTCTGATGGAAGTCAGGATGAACTTGAAGGATAGCTTACTCTTTACTAGCTCAACAACCCCAAGGAGTTTCAAACACATGCTTCTGTAAGTACATTTGTCTTCTCTCACCTCCACTAGCATCAGTAAGTTCTGTTCTGCGCAGAAAGCCAAGGTAACCAGTCCGAGCCCATATGGTCTGAGTGTCTCCAAAACTCAAGCGAGCAGTAAAGTGATCAGCGTGCAGTGCTTCTTCTCCATACACTGTGTAGTAACCAGTAGCATTGTGCGGACTGCTCACCCATATCTAGGGGATATAAAAAAAAAAAGGGGGTGAATCATTCCCATATAAACATAGGTTACTTTGCCAGACCCAGGTAGCATCATTTATTCATTTAAAAGATCTGTTCCACTAAGAATTTTTTTTCCTCCTAAAATGCCAGGAGTATAGGGGGTGAATCATTCCCATGTAAACATAGGTTACTTTGCCAGACCCAGGTGGCATCATTTATTGATTTAAAAGATCTGTTCCACTAACAATTTTTTTTCCTCCTAAAATGCCAGGAGTATTTTTATTAAAATAAATCATTAACTTCTGCCTCACAGAAAATTATAATGAAAAAGGAGTTTTATATACATGTAATTGGGAATGGTAAAGAGCAAAAATGAACACGGCATTTGGCTTATTGGAAAGGAACACGTGTTAACCTGCCATCTTCTATTAGTTGGGCATCTTAGTATACACACATCCAGGTGTATATAAAACAAAGATTAAACCACAGAGTAAAATTACCTCATTACTACTGTCTACTGATGGTAGTACATAAGATATTCACTGCCTCTTCTAGCTGCCAGTCAGACAGACTAGTCAACTGATATCACCTGGTACTGGCATGCAGTAGTTTGGCAGAGGAGGGAGGAAGCCATGCAGACGCACATACAAGTATGTAGACAGTTACAGCTCTTTGCAGAGTTCATTCACTTACCACATTATGTGGGCATCCCACTAAGAGACAGGCATTTATCTAACATGATTTATCTATATATTAAATCACTGCTGATAAACAACAACATCAAAGCTTTACCTCTCCTAAATGTGAGTCTCCCAGAGGTCCCTTGGTTTCTGTGTGTGCTATGATGACCTTTACCCCTGGAAGAATCTTGAATAAGAAGCAAATGTTTAAAATAGAAGTTAAGAGAACTTGAGTTCATCAAAAGAGAAATTAATAATGCAGAGCCACAGACGTCAGTCTGTGCAATTCTTCCCCTTCTACTCCTCTCTGCACCATATCAACCATCTCTTCCTACCAAGTTGTTTAACCGTTCAAACTCTAAGCAGCTATTTTTTTGCAGCTTCGGAGCTGAAATTGTTTCACACCTGAAAAACGCCTTCCACATGAAGGCCTCTGATTTTTTCAGTTGTAGCAACACATCCTATTGCTTCACTTCAGGCACCTGGCTTCATTTTAACTAGCTGTTCATTTTATGCTCTCTCTAGTGCCTCTCAGATATACTGTGATTAGTGAAGCTTGTTGCACAGATTCTGTATTGAGGTCCAGCTGAAGCAGCTCACCACCCAGGAAAGGGTCATGAGGAGGAAGGATTGCTCTCAGTCTCTCACCTTCCCAGACTCCATAAGCGGCAGACTGTGTGGAGAACCTCTCTCTACCAAACGCACCCTGAGAAAATAAGAGAATGCATTTGTACAAGGATTTATGAACTAAAATAGAAGTAAAAAGATGTGTTCCAGTATATCCAGTGTTACCCTATCCTTTGCGGCTCTGGCCAAACTGTTATGCCAGCCAATTATGCTCAGGTATTCTCAATGTAGTAAGACAGTTAAGAGTTTCTAGCTGTCTTCAAGACTTCCATATTAGCATTCCCAGAGACAATGTTTCTTTTCAGAATCAGAAACTCAGCCCTCTGGAGAGATGAGTAAGTTTTTCCAACAGAACTCTAAGGTTGCAGTTCCATCAGCATTTTACATTCACCTTCGTTGTCAGACTCTCCTGGATCTCTGCTTGCCACACTGAACCATGGCAGAGCATTGGCAGGAATTACAAAAAGTGAAGAGCAAGCAGCCTAAATGGAATTAAGTGACACTATGCCTCATCAGAGGCATCTCTTATGAAGATAGTACAAGAAGGAACAAGAATTGAGTGCAGTTAGGAGAGGTGTACAAGAGGCTCCTATATATTACATTACACTATCCTCACACCCATAGGCTGGAACTTACAAACACAGTGGCAGCTTTGAGGCTATGGCTGAACTTGTTTTTAACAGGAATATATACCATGCAAGTCATAGCGATATATTAAATACGAAAAAATGACTGTAGTTTACATTGATCTGTTCAGATGCCAAATTGGGATCATGCAAATGATGGTGAATAGATTATCTTCTAACAGCTAAGACTTAAGCTTGCAAAATCACAGATGAGTAGTCACAAAAACTGCCAGTTAACATCAACCCCTAATTTAATGTTATCAATTGAAAAAAAAAACCAAAACACAACAGGCAAATGCACCAAGTCGTGATATTACATGTCTTAAAATAAGTACAGAAACAAATACATACATACATGTACCCTACTAAACTTACAGGCTGAACTCGGTGCTGCCAGCACTTGTATTAACCAAGTTAACTGAGAGACAAGTTAATATGAAATTTATGACTACAGAATAATGTCTGACAGAATGATGTACCCTTGGCAAGTTTCCAGATGACAAGTGTGTACGTATGTGCATGTGTGTGTGTTTTGATACGCTGCAGTACAGGCCTGACATCAATTTATTGCATCTGGGAAGGCTGAGGGAATGGAGTTGGCTTGATCTGAGGGAAAAAAAGAAAAAGTCTAAGGGGGACTCCTAACTGCACTTTTTCCACTACCCAAAGGATTGTTACAGAGAAGATGGAGCCAGATTTCTCAGAGGTGCATACTATAAGAAGAAGAGGCCAGGGACATAATATGCAAGATGGGAAATGCCAGTAAAGAAAACCCCCCGAGTGGGGCGTAAGTCTCAGCACATACAGCCAGAGAGGAGGAAGATCTCCATTCTTGGAGATTGTCGCTACTGAACTTGTCCTGGCCCTCAGTAATCTGATGAAACCTTGAAGCTGCTCCTGCTTTGAGCAGGAGGTTGCATGAGGGACATCCAGAGATCCCACCCACCCTAACTGTTTCTGTGATTCTGTGACTAACTGGCCAGTTGGTGACGTCCCTTTTTGCTAATGGTCTAGTTAGGTAAAAAACAGCTAATGAGACTAGATTATACAAGACTGATGAACAGACAGCAAGTTAGGTAAGAGTCTAGAAAGGAACAGCAGAACAAGTGATGGAGGAAGAGATGCCGTACCACTTCCAGCACACAGCCGTCATTTATAGGATTCTCTAGGGTGGGGTTCCTTGTATACAGTGATGAGGGATTAGCTGCTGCCAAGAATATTTCATCATATCAATGCAATGTAATGAGGCTGAAATTTCTCCTCTACAGTCATTAAATAGTTAATGCTTTAACATAATCTGTACCTGTCATGTCGAAGTGCTCTCATATCTACATAGACTGTTGTTGGATCTGGTCCTGTTGTTCCCTAAGAATAAGAAGGAAGAAACAAATTCAACAGAAACCAGAAAATCCTGCTTTCATTCTCACAGCCACATAAATTCACAAATTCCTCCCCTTTTTTACTGACACTTAAGAAGTACGCCCCTTATCTATGAGAAATACAGTAAAATAGCCCCGTTTTCTAGAGTGACTGCTATAAAGCCTTGATGTTTTATGGAATCAGTAAATACATGTGCAAGTATACAAGTAAGTCTTTAAGTTTTTAAAATTTCATTTCGGTGAGCACCTCCTCTAAAAAACTACAGAGCAAGTGCAAAGCATTTAAGCGTAAACCTATGCAGGCTTAATCCCTTTCCCAAAGCTCAGCTGTTCTACTTTATAACAGTTTTGTCAAGTGAAGAAACCCCCCCCCCGCAACATTTAACTAAAAACATAACTCTTAACCAACCTGTACCTTTTCAAGGCTCCTGCCAGTAACAGCCTAGGCAGAGGCAGAGCCCTGCTGCAGTCAGAGGATACTCTGACCAACTCTCGTGAGAGGTTTCCCATTTCCCAACAAGGGAAGAGGGGACCTATTTTTTCCCCCCCAGCAGAATTAAACGCAAGACAACTAAAAACTACTGTAAAATGCATATTTAAGCTAAAAAAATAGGCAACATTTAATTCCCATAGCACAGTTTCACATTTTAGAGATACTTAAAATGAGGCCACTTGGCCATTAGCTCAAGACTGCAGTGCTGGAGAACAGTAATAATGTCTTTATAATGACATTCCCTTGTACTTTTGTAGCACCGCTGAGGCTCAGTGACACTGACAGCCACACCAGATTAATGGTATGATCTTTACCTTTAGGAATATACGGTTTAGTAATTTTAATCATTGCTATACCCGCTTTCTGCTTGTTTGAAAAAGAGGTTTGGTAGTTCAGCTACAAGTGTTCTTTGTGAGTAAAACTGAGCTGCTTTAGAAAAAGAAAGTCTTGCTTGACTTTTTTTTTTTTCAAATGACGTATTTTTTATAGAGTAGTACTGCTGA
>NW_010517546.1:10217-23574 GCF_000687285.1 Phaethon lepturus
CCCAGCCTGTTTGGCTGACAGTGGGACCACAAACAGAAGTAACAGAGGCCATCAAAGTGTGTGAAACAGAGAGAAAGGGGAAAAAAGAAAATACAAACAAAGAGGCACTGGAAACATAAGATACACACAGTAAGACAGGAAACAAAACTCATACTGTTTTAGAGTGAAAAGAAAATTTCCATTTCAGATTATTTAAGAGCTTGGCACTTTTAAGTGGTTCACTGGGAAACATGCAAGTCCCAGTTAATAAAGAAGAGGTTTAAGGCAGATCATACGTAATGCCTGTTTTCTTATCATAAATCCTTCCTCCATCTCTAAGTATCTAAAGGCTGCTCGCAGCTTCAGAAACACCTTCTCAGTAAATCCCTAAGGTTTGAAGACCTTATGTATTTATTTGCATGCTAACTTGTATCAAATACCCATTCAGTTTGGCTACTAATATATGCTTATTTAAATTCAATGATTTTTAAAAAGTCAAATACAGATATCACTTTGGAAGAATGGGGGAAAGGGTTGAAAAAACCACTAAGAAATGGCTCAAGAATGGAGAACAGACATGAAAAAGGTATAAAATGAAGAGGAAGCTTAACTGCCCAGCAGCCCTACACTCTTCACAGTTTTCTTAGAGTACTTTTCACATTGCCATTTAACATTGCATAGAAAAACTTGCCCCCCTCCTCCTTTGTACAGTCTGAAGAGCAAATATCCAAAGCTGCCTTTTAAAATTCTTACTTGGGCAATTCAGAAAGCTGTTCTTTCATACTTGGCGTATGAAATGTTTTATTCAATGAATTTAACATCTTTCTGTACAGTCATCTTAATTTCATCCATATCCTTCCTATTTTTCAATCTACTTATTCATAAAATTGCTCTGGCCACATTTCTTTATAACCATTTATCTAGAGGTTGTTAAAAACCTTTTCTCCTTTAACATGAGTGAAAGAAACTACAGAAACTAAAGAAACAATTATGAATGGCAACATATTTAAGAAGCTCATGGCCCAAAACATCTCTCGTAGGATATCTAGAACACTAAAATGTACTCTGAGAGGAAAAAAGGCTTTCCTTCATCTAGTGCTCACCAGAAAGAAAAAAAGAAAAAAGTTTTTCAAAAGCACAGTAGCAATCTTCATAGAATCATATTTCTTATTAAGTGTAATTCCTACCCATAAAATTGGAAATAAAATTTACAATTACAGACATACTTAATGCACGTGCCATTTATAAAATTCCCCACATGAGAAGCTACATACTGCCACGTGTGACACTTGAGCCGTTTGTCTATTAACCCAAGTATCATCCAAAACCCAGGGTGCTTTGCCAGTTTCTAGGTCAGACTTAGTACCTGATTTTCAGGTAAGTTGTGGAATACATGTTTTTTTCCCCTCTCCTAACTAGAGAAGAAACATCTCATTAAGAAAAGTTAGATTTAATCTGATTAAATTACACATACAATATTATTGTCAACTGAATATTAAACTGCCAAAGGCAGGTCTGGACCGCCGCATGTCATTATCTCCAGTCTGTGAAGTAGGGCCATGTACTTTATGGGCATACTCTCCCCTTCACAAAGCTTCCAATTTTATACCTTTAACTGAAAAAAAGAAAAAAAAAAAGATCCAACTCTCACATGAGGTGAGACAAGCATATTTGCATGTTGATAATACTAATTTGAGATCTTTAAAAGTAAAAAATACTGCCAACCTTGTCAATCTTCCTGGGTCTTACTTGAGGAAGTCTGCCTTCCATGTAATTCCACATATACATAAACTGATTTTCAAACAGGCAAAATCTGAATCATACAAAAGCTGAAGTAGGACTGCTTCAAATATTTAATATAATAATATATATAATCTAATTTACTACTGCTCCTGCATAGTAGGAAGGAAACAATTTTTTTTTAATACTGATCCTCTGTATTAGAAAGGCAAATCAATTGGTCAGTTAGTACAGAAAAGTGAAATTATCATAATCCCCATCTGCAAGGCTTATTTAACTTGGTGATGAAGGAAGCAAGCAATGGAGCTCTAGTTCATTAGAAAAAAATTACATACAGCTGAACATGAATTCCTATAAAGTTCCCAGAGATTCTGTCCATAAGTATAAGGAATAAGCAGTTTAATCTCACCTGTAAGCAAATCGCTACATTGACCCTGCACCCAAATGTAGTGCTCACTGCACGAGCAGAGAGGCCCAGGTCTTTGAATAACTTAGAAAAAGAGTGTGTTAATGTAATCCTTGGTCTTTCCTCTGCAACCACCATGCATGTTCGCACACAGGACAGGTTAACTCCTTTCATCTGAGAGGTTGGATGAAGAAAACAACATTTTACGTTTAAAGTCAACAATTTAGAAATAGGCCATTTTAATTTGCAGAACAGACAGACTTTAAAAACACTAGACTAACTGACATCAGCTGGTTAAACAGTATAGACACGGACTACACTCAGGTTGGCTTCATCCACCCAGGACAGCCCTCTAAAATTGTGCCAAGAAGCTTTGTGGTAGGGTTTGATGCACAAGATGCAAACCACTCGCATCGTGCAGCTGTAACACAGCCACTCATCATTTTGAGCTGGAAAAACCGCAAAATGTCACTGTGTCAGGGCTGGGCTCACAAGAGAGCTGCTCGCTCCGAGTGCTGCGCGGTTCAGATACAGGCAGAGTAGAGTGTTCAAGACATTCTTAGCTCTCATCAGCGTGAATGTGAGTCTGTAGCAATTGGCTGTGGACCAGGATTCCCTTCAGTGAGGTCCAGAACAGAGGGACAGAGATTTTTGTCTATACTGAGAATAAGCACAGCGTAGCCGCTTGTGCACAACAAGCTGCCAGACGCTCTCAGTGGAAGTCCTGAGCAGCCTGGTTACTACAGCCGTGGGAACTCTGCTACCCTTGAGACAGAGGCACCTCTTCAAAGACATTAAGTTTCAGTTAAAGAGATTCGCCTCAAAACTAAATAGATGTATTAGTGTGTAATTGCTGCTAAGAAGATTACATCCATTTTAGAACTTGATACTTTTGGTGTCAAAAGATCTGAAAGCAGGTGAGATTTGCCAGGTTTTGAGGGGTGCTTTTTTTTTTTTTTTTTGAGGGGGGAGAGGTTTTTGGCTTGGGGGATTGGTGGGGTTTTGGCGTTGTTTTTATTTTGGTGTGGGGTTCTTTTGTTTGCTTGTTTTTTTCATCTCAGGCAAGAAAAATTTGATAGGCTTGCTAAGTATTTTGCCCCAAAATCTCAGAAATACCCAGCAGCACAGAAGTGGCACAAAGAAGTTGAAAACATAAGACTCTCTCTTTTTCCCCACCAGAAAGAGGAGAGCTGAAACTTCCAGCAATCTCGACATTTCCCAAAAAGCGAGTCATAATGAAAGGCTTTCAAAGAAACACTTATGGCCCATCTTCTACAAGCCAAAATGGAATGTTTTTAGAAAGATACATGTATTTATATGTCAGTATGTTGAAAAATTAAGTCCACTGACCCGGAGTATATCAGTCTGTGTTCCAAGCCCTTTGGTGCACATCTCCATCACAGAGTAGGAGCAGAACGTGACACGCACTTTATACTGACTTACAGCAGACAACCACAGAGACACATTGCTCTCCAGTTCCAGAGGAGGGACCAGAATAGACTGATGACCTGAATATACACTAGAGAGAGGAAGAAAAAGAAACATGAAAACTTCAAGCCAGCATAAAAGTGCCAAAAGTTACATAAAGTCAAAATGAAGCACAAACAGGAAAACAGAGAGCTTGGTATCTATCTGAACTTCAGCTTACCTTCTCCACAGGGAGCAAGTATCTTTTTGTTAGTAGTGAACTACGGGCTTGAGTTAAGTCACAACTTTAAGGTGAGTATATTTGTCTTGCAGTAAATTGTATTGAACTGCAGGCAAATACTCAATGTCTTGAACAGACAGAACTTCTGACACTAAAACATTAACATTTGAAACATCATTCCAGTTACAGATTACAGTTCGTAATTGAGCTTATTTTTGTGAGTCATTCTAGGGAAAATGCACCTTTTGCTTTGAATGAAGTAAGTCTTTAACATATTGCACCCTTCAGGTCTTCAGTGCAATTTTCTAGCCTTTGCTTTCTAGTCTCTGTTTTTAAATAGTGTTTAGATGAAATATTTAACCTGGATGCCAGTTAGCATGAGTGGACAGAAAGTCAAACTGAGAGTTACATCAGCTTTTAATTATTTTTTAAAAAATATTATATCCTAGTTTGAAGACAGTAAGTGCCATGACCATACAGTCTTAAACTGCCAAATGTTTTTTAGATCAGTTACTATCAACAAAATCAGTAACACACTCCTCTGTAAAACCAGGCTGAGATAAACCAATGCATCTTGAAAAAAATAATAGCATCTCTAATTGCTTTTAACAGGTAGTTTGACATGCGTGCCATTTCTCCTGACTAGAGTTGACGTGTTTTTGTAGTGGGCAATACGATGAGGCGTTTTTGTTTTCTTTTTAAACATTCTAAAATAGAAAAAAAAAATTATTTTGTAATAAAACTGTCTTTCACAGTAAAACAAAGGTATAATTCAGATGAAACAAAACTACCTTATATTAAGTCTTGTATAGAAAGCATGACATATGTAGTTCCTTTCACTAAAAATATTTTTTTGAAATCCATTTAGATTTTAATTCTTCCATCACTGAGGTCTCTTCTCCCTCTACCCTGCCTCACTTTACTGATGATATAAATCATCAGAAGTTATCAAAGTTAAATTTTTTGCTTTCCTTCAGTACACTTCCTTTCCAGTTGGGGAAATTGGAGAGGGAAGTGAATTTAACTACAGTAAAATTAACTTTATCTGTTTACAAAATAACCTTTCATACTCAGTTTCTGTGGGTTTTTTTTAATGAAACATCTAAAATATTAATAAATCTTTGGATTAGCTAAAGCATATGGAATGTTTTAAAAGGCAAAAAAAAGGCAAGTTTTGCAGCTTTGCAAAATATACTGCTGTATAGTAGTTACCCGATTGAATCAATTCAGGTCTCATTCATTTTAAGAAACATTTAATTGCTTCTTTTAGCAGTATTTCTTAGCACGTACCAATCTTTCAGTCAACACCTTAAAGGTCTTGTAAAAAGATATGGTTTGATCTCAAAGGACTTCGAAAGGATTTATTCAACCTATGTGAAATAGACAAAGTCCTCTTTTTCTTGAATTTGGTATCTAATTAATCCCATTTACAAACCCCAAGGTACTCAAGTAACTAACCAACTTAATGAGTTTTGTTACCACAGAAGATATTTTATGAAATATGTATAAAAAGATTAATTTGGGCTTCTCTGACAGTTTCATCCACTACTGTTCCCTTGAATTCTGGAGAAGGCTGGGAACATGAGGAAGCCTACGACTCACGCGACATACCTGCACAAGCACCATAGTGCAAATCCCAAGCCACAATAAGGGTCAAGGCAGATGGCAATCTGACGTGAAGGGTACAGTTCACACTGTAGCTTTATAGAGCGACATAAGGCACTTGTAGCTGCATGTGACATCTGTAAGAGGAAAACAGGTGCTTTCAGGGACTTTTTTTTTTTAAAAATACGGTTTTCACATGTAATAACTCATAGAAATGTTTATTGTAGATGACATGGCAACACATAGTGGTTTTGTTTTTTATTAAGCACCTTTAAAACAGGAAAGGGATACAAGCCCAAAATTTCACAGGTACTTTTCATGCTAGTGGCAAATTACATGGAATGATGCCAAATGACGTCTGCCTTCTCTATGATAAATCGCAAAACATTCATGAACTTTATGACAAGCGCTCTCCATTTAGTCCCCTCAGTGATTCCTCACAGAGCCAGTAAAGACTGAATGCTTCCAAAAAGTGTATCAAGAGATTTTGATATCATGCAAATTTAAAAATAAGCTTCCTGAACACTAAGATGGTCCACTTACAGTTTTGTATTTCTTCTCTGACAGTGCAAACGAATGTGGAACGTGCCTATATATAAGGAAACTACAATATTCTCTCTTTTGTTACTCTACCTTTACTCCTGCTAATATACCAGTAGTAGACACACTGAAGTCCAAGTATGCCAACATATCTGGAGATGTAGGTCTGAAAATACTAGCCAGCTTCTTTTTAGGCATATCATCTATTTAAAATACATAAAAAGAGAAGAGCACCATATTATTATTTTGGAGAAAGAGCAGAGGACAAAAATGTACCTTTACAGCATTAACACCAGGTGCTTTCTGTAGTTTCTGGACAGCCATTTTGATGCAATACAAGATACATCCATTCAATTAGGCAGTTATGGTATAATAAAATAAATATTCTTCAAAGTATTTACATTTTGGCTAGTGGGCAAACATTCTGTACCTGTATCCAAAATAGTGGGCCATGTTTTAATATCTACAGCTGTTGCAGCTTCCTTGGACTTCAGCAGTTTCATTATCGCTTGTGTGGTCAGTATACATGCGGACTTACTGACCTGTAAAAGGCACAGTATTAAAAATGTTTGTAAAACTAGCGAATGAATGCTCAAGTGATTTCATATCCATCCCGATAACCAGTAAACTGGATAGGTGAAGAACAACATTGGAAACAAAGCAAAATAAATTACACAGTAGAAAGAACATTTTAAATGAGTTTCTGAAAAAGTATTTATTGACTTAGCCACAGCATACTGATTATTTTTTTTCCCTGGCTTATTTTACATTGACTGTGTCAAAGCAATTTATCAGGCTGTGTCAACCATCCTACACCCACCAAAAGCATTAGGAGAGGAGTGTCTTATACATACCTCTACAATCATTTTGACAGTGGGCAGAGTGGTAGCAAGATTCTGTGGATGAGGTGGGCGAACGGTGATAGGTATACAGCCAGCATATAAGCAGCCATAGAAAGTTGCTATCAAGTCTACTCCTGTAAAGGATATTTGTGAAATCAAAGCCATTTTTATTAGATCAAAAGGCCAAACTCTTTCATCAAAATCAAAATACACACTGATTTATTTTATTAAAATGTAAAGATTTGTCACAAAGCTCTCTTCAAACCAAACCAACAGGCTGTTCTTGGCCATGCCCAATTCTATAAGGTTAGAATATTTTGCATTTTAGAGTTAGCAAAAATTATTCGAACCCTATAAACTTTAAATTTGTAGGAATATATTTGCATGGACAGGTAGCATACAATAACAAAAATAACAAAACCAGGTATTGTAGGTTATGGAGATGATGACTCAGATTCTTTTAAAAAGCATACATTTGTTTTTCACAATTATCACTCTAAGATATGCAGTCACCCTACTTTTACGAGGTAAAACTTTTTTCCTGAGGTACACTTGTAAATACAGACTAGTAATGCAAGTCTGGGGTCCACATTTCACTTCTAGAGACAACCTTTCAGGGAAGAAAGGGTGTTCATCACTGACATCCCTCATCCAGCTTTCAATGGATACATACGCAGTTTTATTCCATTCTCTGAGTGGAATAAACCAAGAATCTTTCATGTGGTTTAAATCAAACTACTCTAGCATAACTGCCCAGACATCTGAAGTGGCTAGATAAAACGTTTGGTACATGTAGTTTGCCACATGGAGAAGCAGCTTAATAATAAAATGACAAAAAGGAAGTTTCTTCTTTGAAATACAAAGTCACTGCCATATACCCATATATTAAATAGATGTTTGAATGTTCTATCTTGTAAAGAGTTGTTTATTTTCTTGTGATGTCTGACTTTGACTTTTGCTGTCTGTATTGCCGTACCTGGAGGATAAACCAGGGCCACATGGTCACCAACATTCAGTCGTCCTTTCTCCATCAGTGCGACTGCCACTCTCTCTGCTCTCTTGTGCAACTGTATGCACGATGCAGTGCTAGCTACAGTGCCCTGCACAAAACAAAAGCACATCAGAAAACTTTGTGGAGAACAGTTTGAAACTGAATGTAAGTATACGCTGCAGATGGCAATATTTCATTGTCCTTATTTTAACAATATAGCAAACACTCTTAAGGACTCTGTCCTAGTGTTTTGGAAACTATGCTACTGGTACCATGAACTTTTAGAATGGTAGAGAATTTTACACTTATTATTTTGAACATCAGACAGTGAAGCAGCTTCTATATGTATTTGGTACCACAAAAAGAATACCTTACAAATATCTGAAATTCCACTGTTCAAGGGAGAAAACACAGCAGTAGCAGCAACACAACTGTTTTAGTAGCAAGTGAAGCACAGCATCAGCTTTACCCTACCATGCACAGCTGATGCTTTGCAATCAGCATTCTTAAAAGTGCACAGGGAACACTGCTGATGTCTTTGGTATAGATATTCTTTTAAAGGGTCAGACAGGCAACCTGAGCTGTGGTTGGTATGTGCTGTCACTTCCGCTTCAGTATATCTACTGTTCATCTTGTAGAAAGTGTATTTCCCACAACTATGCATCTGGAAAGTCTTCATATGGAAGCAGCTGTACCTTTGGATTGCTCAGGCAGTTGCAAAGTCATGGGGATTCCAAAGGGCTTAGCCCAGTTTTTGATGTGAAGACAGAAAACATACTTTTGCTACCCAGCCTAGGAAGTGATGCCTTAGCCTTCAGCTTGTGAGGTTGGGATGTATCCGTTTGTCCAAGACTACAATCTGATTCGAGAAAAACTGGTGGGACAACCACCTCAGAAGGAAACAGTCCGAGACTGAATCAAGCCTCTGGCTATACAGATAAGGATTATCACAGCAGATGTTCGCTATACAAGGATTGAGTTTCAAGTCCAAGACAAGCTGTCACATGTAATCCTCAGCCCAAGTGCACAGCTGTCTGATCCAAGGCCTAGTTTGATGCAGGATGACACCAGCACTCTGCTCAGTTTTACTAAGGAAAGTGTTGCTAAAGCCTGGGAGCTAAAGTCATGCAAAATAAGAACAGTAAATACAGTGTATTGTTGATATAGGAACAGTAGCAGCTCAAGGATTTGGGAGAAAAATATTGACATGAAAGTGTGTAAAATACAAGGGTTTCTCATGCAGACCTGTGAACACACTCATGTTTAGCACTGTAGCTTATAAGTCACAGCTTTTTAAGGCATGTGCTCACGAACAGATCATTTCTTTGTGCCGAAGTTTTGTGTTTCCTTTTTCCAGAGTCTCCTTGTGAAGGGTAAAAGTTGCCTGAACAAAGTGACCCAGAAAGGGGCTACTTCATACTAGAAAATTTCTCTCAAAAGCCTCTACTAGAGAGAAGAATAAACCAATTCCGTAGCTTTTAACAATAACCAATTGAAGCAGTTTCTTCTGCTACGGCAGAGTCTCATGAGAAAAGTCAGAACTTTGAACCATGTCCTAACCCATTTTGCCTGTCTGAATGACAGACCCCAAGGCAAACCCTTCACTTCCCAAGGACTGCTGCTGGACCTTCTGAAAACATGTTCCCTATCTCACATGTCTGTGGTACAGCGCAGCGCAAGATAGAGCCAATTTGTCACTGGGCTGTTATTGTCACTGGAAGGAAAGCTACTGAGCACACGCTCAAACAAAAATTGACCAACTTTGCCTCCTGGAAAGGAGGGGAATAAGAAAGTTCCAGAACAGCAGTAGAAGAAACTAAAATACTGGAGTTTTCCGAAATATGCACAGCAGTAGTGCTCCTCAAACCCAAGGAGGCTGACATACTGAGCAACGTGCACGTTTTTTCACACCCATTTACAAAGAAGTGTTGGATGCACAGGGTATGTGAATGCTCCAAAACGACTGCTAGTCACATGCAGAGCAGAGAGGCTATGAGCAAAAATGATGTATTTACTGCAAAACGTGACTGTTGCGTTGTCATAAGGGCTCAGACAGCCCTTGAATAAAATAAGCATACAGAGACTGTGAGCACCTCAGGCCTGTATTCCAAAACTGAAGCATTTATTTGTTCGTGTTTGAGTGACTGTAGGTGCCATCCTTTTTGGAGGCAGTCTCTAGCTGAGCATCAGTGCCTCCTGAAGGGTGTGCTGTGCTCCTGGAAATGTGACTCCAAAGCTGTCCCAAGAGTTCTCTACTTAGACTCTAGATCTTCTAATTAAAAAATCCTCCAGCTCTGACTTTTACTTACCCTTGTGCTCAGGGATGAAGACAGAATTGTGGCTTCCATTAATGTGACAAAAGTTCTGTTCCAGCAGGAAATGCAATCACTGCAAAGTTTTAAGCTAGGCAGAATGCATACTAAAATTCCAGATGTGGAATAAAAGATGTGGAATAAAATTACAGGTGTGGAAAAATTACACTGCTTGCTAACTAGCAATTTTTGTCTGCTTCAAAACAATGACATCCCAAATCATCAAAATAACCTGTTTTAGGAAAAGACTTCTAGCTGGAATTTTCTTAGAATCCAAACAATTTTCTACTGATCTCAATCACCAAATATGACCTAATGTGCATCTCACCTTGGAATTCAACAGAAGGAAGAGGGGATGATCTGGAGTTGTCTGAGCTCGCCACTGAAGAACATCTGCTAAATACAGGAACTGAAACAGAAAAAAAGGAGACACTCAGATTCACTCAAAATGTACCATGCTTAGTTTCAGCAGAATACCATAACTGGTCTTCTCTCATTTTGATTAAGCCGATTCAAATATTTAATAATACCAGTGTTACCTTTCTTGCCTGGTCATTATCCTCCAACTGGGTAACATCTCTCCCTGAGGCTTGTGCAATTCTCTTTCCAGCAACAAGGTTTCCTACTATCATTGAAGCAGGACCAACATCTGCATTTTGAAAAACAGTGCAAAATGAGAAAAAATAATGTAAGGAACATGTAATAATCTGTAATTCCGCCTATAGGTTACTATAAATGCCATATGTAACAGATCTGAACACATGAAAAGCTAAAACCAAGGACCATATTGCACAGAAGAAGAGGATAGTATGGTACACTAAAAATCAGTCCATTACGAGTATGGTACATTAAAAATCGGTCTATTGCTGATTCAGCAAATTGAGGTCTGTCTGTACTTCAGTTTTATTACATGAGTTACAGCATGCCTGAGGACTGGCCTTTGCAACATGGCGAGTACAGAAACAATTTATAACGTAGCTACAGAAGCATAAAATTGGTATGCGCTGTACGTCCTTGCATTACCTGGGATTCAAGGCAGACCATAATGCCCTCACTGAGCTCTAGGCTGCTCTTTCAACACCACTAGCTCTGCCAAGTTAAGCAGCTTAAACCCATCCAACATGCACAGCTCTGAGCTGTCACGTTGCCTCTGGATCACACTCTAAGCATATCCTCAGAGACAGACACGCAGAACTAAGGAACACGCTCTGGTTTACTCACCTGGTTGTTTCTGTCGAGGCTTGGGCAGGTTAGTAACACAAGTATGTGGACACATCAAGACGTTACAAGGGTGCAGAGCACCCTCTAAAAAGCGCTGCTTGGTTTCTGAAATATGAATTCCTCCGAGTGGAGCCTTTGGCAAAGTATTGGCTGGCACCAAGGCAAGACAGTAGACGCCCACTTGGTGAATACTATCAATTGCCTTGACAGGAAGCAAAACAAAAACAAAAAACAACAAAAAACAAACCCAACACATTCCATGTTATCAACTGGGACGTAGTTAGAGTAAGAATTTGAATTCAAGTCATTTAATAACATTAAAATTTTTACTTGCACCACAATTTGCAAATAAAGGGTCCAATTCTGCACTCACTGAACTCATAGAAGTTGTGCCATGACTTCAATGGGAGCAGGAGCAGACCCAGGACTTTGCTTGTGCACTCTATCAAGGGGATGCCACCTGCACATCAGGGATTAGGAAAGTCTCTTAAAAGTGGGCAAAAAGTGCGGAGATTTTAAAAAGCCAAAATTATACCACAGCAAATTTAGCACACATGGCACAATCACAAAAGCGCAGTAGAACATAAAACCACAAAAATAGGGAGGGAAATATCTTGCTGCTAAAACTTAAGTGTCTATTTTAGCTATGACACTTCCAAAAAGATAAATAAAAATATTTCCTCCCATGAAATACAGCCTTTCTATTACCAGGTATTCCCTCCAAAAAGATTACAAACTGAAATTAGACAGAAACCATTATTATATAACTGTCTTACTCTTAAGAGGCATCTTCCCTTAAGTCGTTCTCTCTAAGTCTTCCCTGCAGTTGTCCCTTCACCAGAGTCTTCTTCCATAATTGCGCTCTCACTTTTTACTTCCTCAGAACTGATCAATTAATTCTGAAATCCTCAAATGCAAATCTACCAGAATCCCCCTCCCTCCTGACCACCCCCAGAAACACAATAGAGTAATCAAGGGAAAGTTTGTAATGCTTACTGTCAGAGATCTAGAATAAGGATGTTAGTGACATAAAAAGATTTCAGGGTCTGTTTTGATACTTGGCACTAAGTATACCCTTAAACATTTTCAGACTTAACTTCTCAGCCAGATATATAGAGAATTAAAACCAAACAAAAACAATCACCCTTAGGACTTTAAGAATCCTAGTAGTATGAAGTTAAAAAACATTCTGAAATAAAGTCTTACTTTTTACAAAATTCTGTTAACTGTTAAACCGTGAAATACATTCAGAAGTCAGCTTATTACAACTGTCTGTAGTTACACTGCTAGGTTTTTCTTATGGAAAAAAAGATGCTCTAAAATTCTCATTTCATACATCAGCCTTATTCCCCTGGAAAGAGAGAAAGGACAGACTGACTACCTGTAGAACCCTGCTCATCCACTGAAAACTATCCTCCTCTGATGCATCAGGGCGCTGCTCTGCCACAAGCACTATTCGATCATCATGCAAAACGGTCACAGAAAACACTGCTATCCTAAAACGCAAAGGACAGAAGAATGATAGGATGCAACATACGATGAACACAGCACAGTTTATTATAACGTGGAAATGACTGCAACTTTTAATGGTACTGTTTCAACACATACAAGCATTAATCATGCCAGATCATTGCAAAGTCACAGACAAATTTAGAACAAATGTAGGTTCATTATTGTAATTTATTTCTGTTGGTGGTCAGGTGAATTTGCAGTCAGCAACTGTAGCACGCGTTTAACACAGGCAGGTTCCATATGTGCAAGGGCTGGGCAAACCTTGCCTATGTGGGTCCATCATGCATGCTAAACTTGTTGCAACTACATACGATGTCCCTCCTGAAAGACAGCTATGCCAAATTACTGACCAGCCTGTCTATCAATGCTAGCACTGAAAAATACTCCCCTTTGTGAATTACATTAGTTTTAGGCTTGCATCTTCTAGGATAAAATATTAATAATATCGCAACCAGGTATGTGCATTATTTTTATGATATGTGAATTGCACAAGTGATGCAAAAATGAGGTAAGCTTCACTTTCATCGAACCACAGAACAGTTTGGGCTGGAAGGGACCTTT
>NW_010517547.1:0-261 GCF_000687285.1 Phaethon lepturus
GTCGTGGTGATGGTGTGCCCAGACCTCGGAGCCGACCGCTCCCAGAAACCTTCGGGGACACCCGCGCCCTCCCGGGTGCCCTGCTCAGAAAACAGTACTTTGGATTTTCTTAAGATAGTGTCTTTTACCTTGGTGAGTGTCCTGCCCTGGCTGAAGATGCTGGTGGGCTCTCCCTGCCCTTCTTGCAAGAGGTCCAGGGGGCACGGGGGCGGACGCGGACACCTCGGTGACACTGTGTCACCCTGTGGCCGTCTCTGGGAA
>NW_010517547.1:280-3452 GCF_000687285.1 Phaethon lepturus
GGCAGTCTCTGTGAAGAGGCTGTCCTCCTCTTCTCACGGGCGTGGAGAGCTCAGGGTGTCCCGTCACCACGTGGCACATTCCCACTCGTGGTCCAGGAGCCCCGTGGCCAGCTGAGACCTGGGCTTGCATGGACCCCCTCGAACAGTCCACAGGGGAGACCAGAGCTCGCTGCCCCGCGGGGTGCTCTCAGGGTAGCACTGTGCAAAGGGTTGGATTTTTTTTTTTAATTAAAAAAAAAGACATTTTTTCATGCTTGAAGTTAATAATTTAACATTAGAGCATGTCATTGTGGCAGAGACAGGCATGTATTACATCTCTTTGCAAGAACGTCACCTCAATGCCGGAGAGTTAGGAGGCAGAAGAGGCAAGGAGCCTCTCAGCAGCGCAAACGTGAGACCGGGCTGAAGCGAGGACCTGCTGCGGTGCCCAGCGGCACACACCGACAGCCCCTCAACAGGGAGGGCATCGCCCAGCCCAGCCACCCCGCAGCACCCAGCCCCGTTACCCAGTTCTGTTTGTAAAACTTTGGCATCTTAATAAAGCCCATGTTTTATGTATCATTCCCACCTATTGGCAGGAATTGGCAGAAATCGCAGGTGTTTGAACCCCAAATAACAGAAGTTTGGGGAGAAAACCAAGGCCGCTGCACACTGCCAGCCCCGTTGCCCTCCCACAACCAGGCAGGGAAGAACGGACACCCGTTGTCGTGAGGAAAAATCCCAGAAATCTGTTGAAACACAGAACCAACAGCTCACCAGCGGTGGAAACCTGACCACAACAGCCATCCCTTTGGGCAGAGCATGTCTGAGTGTTAGTGTCCTGGAAAACCGGGAAATTCTTTCAGCACAAGTCTGCAAGTGCTGGCACAGCCCATCTGCTTTGTTTTTCAAGCCGTTTTCCAAAGTTCTCTCCCAATTTGCAATCCACTTCAAGTTTCTGATGTTTCCCTTAGGCTTGAGGGACTTAGAGTTTAGGGAAACTGCAAAAGTTGTGCTGAAATGCAGAGAGCAAATCCAGAGACCTGCTTTTATGTCACAGGAAACAAATAAACAAGCAAGTAAACAGGAAAAAGCCCAGCCTGTAATTACCGAGAGAGCCTGTAGGTCCAGGGAGCTGCTCGGTTTACACCCTCCAACACGCCGCAAACCCTACACGCTGGTGTAGAAGACCAGGGGAGTTGTGTTGACCCGGTTTTCAGTGGATCTCGGCAGCGGGCAGCCCCGCTGCAGCTGGGAGGAGCGGTGGTGCTGGTGCCTGGGCATACGATGCCATCGCTCAGTCCTGGGTACCGGTGCAGCCCTGCTCCCCCGCAGCCGGCCACTTCTGGGCCAAGCCCACCTGAGCCCACGCAAACCCTGGGGGACCATGCCGGTGTGCTCACAGCAACACAAAAGTGTAAGAGCCCTAGATAGGAGCCATGATGGACAGACGTAAAACAGTGAAACTCTCCAGTGCAAGGGCCAGCAATGCTCAGTCTGGGCATCCTTTGTCATGAATTTACATGGATGTTTGTATTTATTACCCTTTGCACTAAGGAGAAGAATACTGACCCTATCAACCGGCCGGAAAAGATGAGGGCTCATTCTTCAGCATTCCTGGGGCTTGCCACCATCGCATAGTGAATCAGGAGAGGCATAGCAGGATAAACAGTTCCTCCCTGTGTGAACGGTATTCTGGAGTAAAAGTAACTTTTTCTGTAATAATCAGAGCTTGTTTATCCAAGAAGCTGTAAGAGCTGTGTAAAGAACTTCATCAGTAAGTTGCTGCCTAACGAGCCTGCCCTGGGACCACTGCAGCTCACGCCTGAAAGCACGCAAGGCTCACAGTCCTGGCACCGTGCACCCCACAACGGAGCCTGTCCTGTTGGGATGGCCCTCTCCCTGAGGCCAGATCTCCGCTGCAGGGGATTTTCCTTTGATCCTATCCCAGATTGACGCCATGAGATGAGCCCACCTCTGGGTCTGGCACTGCAGCACAGACCTCTGCGACCCGACCGCGAGACAAGCAGCAGAGCAGAGGACTCGGTCTGGAAGCAAGCATGCCAGCATTTCTTCTGAGGCCAGCAGAGTTCAGCCCTCCCTCCAGCTCCTTGCGCCCCAAATCGCAGGCGCAGAGAGGGATCACGCTGCTGGCGAGGACATCTCCCCTTCCTCCGGGGAATCCGCTGGCTCTGGGGAGACGCCGCTTGTTATCTTGCCGTCCCTGACACTGCTCGGCACCGCCTCTGGATCTCATCCCCGCTCTCGGCATGGAGAATGCCAGGGGTGACCTTGATGCTTAATGAATCTTGAGTCACTAATTATTCTGCTCAGTGAAAGAAAAGACAAAACTAACTCGCCATTGCCACCTCGTGAAAGAAGGAGCCTGATGCCTGTCAGCAACAGCAGCAGCATGAAACGGCTCCGGGGTTTTGCAGCGCCGCTGCGCCCGGGGGACGGCAGCCCACGGCCAGGCGGAGAGGACCTTCGCTTTGGGTCTGCCTCCCCGGAGCCCCTGGCTCAGGACCTCCGCCTGTTCACGCGCACACAGAGCTTCGCCACAGCCCCGGCGGGGGGAAGCTCACCGGCTGGAAGGTGGTGCGCTGATGGAGGAGCCTGAAGGTCCAGAGTACGGGTTCCTGGGCTTCTCCCATAGAGGACCATTACAATGCAACGTTCAGAAGATGGAGATGGCCACCTAGCGCGTCCTTAGCGTGAGCTGGACAGACCTGCTGCGTTTAGCCCGTAGCCATGGTGGCAACTCGGAGCCCTCCATTTTGGCCCGAGGCTCGAGGCTGCCTTGGTGCTGGGAAGAGAGACAGGCAAAGGTGTTGGCACTCCAACAGCAGTTGTGAAGTAATGGAAAATACCTGTTACCCCTCAGTTCAGAGCCTGCACTCATGAGCAGGGCTCTTGCCTCCTTCCTGCACGGACAGGGTCACCTCTGCACCCTGCTGAGGACGGAGGCAGAGGCACCGGAGGAAGGACGGAGCCGTGCCTCCCACCATGCTGCTGGTCAACACCAGCTCTCGTGGCACTCCTGCCTGTGCTGGGACACTTGGCAGCTCTTCCCATCACCTCAGTTTCGCTGGCATTGCAGCAGTCCTGGGCGAGAACTTTTGCAAGAGGCCAAAGCCAAGCTCAGGGAGTACCAGGCAGGTCCTGGAGGAGATGGTGCCGTTCCACCTCCTCC
>NW_010517547.1:3483-3785 GCF_000687285.1 Phaethon lepturus
CCCCCCCCCCCCCTGCCGCTGTGTCTGCCTGACGGGAGGGAAGCAGGGCAGTGTTACCCAGAACAGGCTCATGCTACTCGAGCAGATAAATGTGCGCCAAAATGTGCCTCAGCAAAGCAACCAACAGCCAGCCTCATCGCTGACAGCGCCGTCAGTAGGCTCCAGAGTCACCGTGGCACTGGGGCAAACTAAGAGGAGCCATGGTTCATGGAGCCGGTGTGGCTGTAGGGTCCCAAACACGGGCAGCAGGAGAATTTCCACGGCAACTGGAAAGCAACGGAGAGGGGGTTCGCACTTTGCCT
>NW_010517548.1:0-4631 GCF_000687285.1 Phaethon lepturus
GCCAGCCAAGGTCACCGAGACGGGCACACAGAGCGCCTACATGGAGCCAAAGTGACCTTGGGAATATTTTTCCCTTCCCATAAAGGCCCATTTAAAAAAAGAAAAGAAAGAAAAAAAATAGGATGGGCACTGCATGCCGAGAGGTTCCTCCACCCCACCCTGGGTGGGGAGTACTGATGTAGCCGGTGTGCTTAAGGCAAAAATAAAAGCGGTGGCTTGCAGCACCATCCCCAAACCCACCACTGGTGCCAGGGACACGGGCAGAGGTCTCCGGTCCTCCCCGGGGAGAGCTCCCTGCACCCCACTGGCACCACGGCTGAGCGCCCACACTGCAGACACCAGCCAGACACCTAATGGGATTAAACGTGGCCGGCTGAACAGTACCGTGGATTACAGGAAAAAATCCCTGCCCTTCCCTGCAGTGAGCCCCAGGCTCCACTTCCCAACCCCACCGGCACGGCGCCGCTTCGCCCAGGTCCCCGCAGACGCTGTCGGCAGACAGCTTCCACCACCACCTTCGCCACCCACCAGCAACCCCCACTGTCCGCTGTGCTGGGCACAGTGGAGCACCTGCTTTTATTGATTTGTAATTTATCTTTGCGCATGGGGATGATCTCCAGGCAGCACCAAGCGAGGATGTTCCTTGGCCCCCCCAGGTGGGCCCTGCCCCAACTCACTCCTTCCTCCCCTCCGGGAGGGCTGGACCTTCAGCATCCCCAGAACACCCCAGCCAGGATTTTGGGGCTGGGCTCTTCTCCAGGTCTGAAAGGAGAAGCACACTGCGATGCTGCTTTTAGGGATGTGCCCATGCAGAGGGAGGCTCCCCTGCCCAGGTACCATCCCTAGGGGTGCGGAGAGCCAGGACCACATTATCAAGCACCTCAGCTGTGCCATCCCATTCCCTATCCCTTTCTCTGACCTTTTAGGAGCGGTGGGTGCTGGCAGCCACATTCCCATGGTGATGGGCAGGCAAGTGACAGCCTGATGTTGGAGCCGGCAGCTGACGGGCAGGACCACGCATCCATCCTCACACCACCCTCCATGACACAGGGCAGACAGGAACAGCGCCCTGTGCCCACATCACCGGCCATTTCCACGGGAGTTTTGTTAGTCCATCCTCTTCTAAGAGCTTTTAATTACGGTACTTAATGACCAGGCTTTGGAGACAGCATCTCCGGGCAGACACCGGCTGACTCTCCCCAGGGAGGGATGCTGCCATGACAAAGCACGAAAGCAATGCCTGCCTGGGCCGGGGGCCAGCGCCAGACCCCCGGAGCAGCCAGGTGTGAGCCAGGACCAGGGCAGGCAGCGTCCCACCCCATGAACCCACTGCGGAGGCAGAAAGCAGACAGGAATCCTGCTCTGCCGGTTTGCTGCTAGAGCAAACCCTCCACGGGGTGGATGCTGAGGTGTTCGGAGCGATGCTGTGGGGCAAGGATGCTCCCGCTCGGGGTTTTCCCCACGAGAGCAGGTGCTGGCTGCACGCTGCGCAGCAAACCCCTGTGCACCCCCAGCAGCAGTGGGAGAGACAACAGCTCCACACCAGAGAAGGAAGCAGATTTAAGTCCAAGAGCGCAAAACAAGTTCTTGAGACCAACAGTTTTTCTAAAGCAAAAAGGGAAAACACGATGGTAAAATAGAAAAAAACCCACAAGAGCTGGCAAGGTGACAGAGTCAAACTTCCTTTTAACCTGACTTTTAGAAGCTGCTCAGGTGCATTTTAAAATCATTGTGGTTATTCAAAAGGCACCAGCTGGAAATGTCAGCCCGAGTCCCACACAGAGACCTCAGGCCCCCAGAAACACCGTACGGCGCCAGCCAGCTCCCATTGCACAGATGGGTGCTCAGCCACAGCCGCACGTCAAGGACCACAGGAAAAAGAGCCCCAGAAAATGCTATTTTCTGGTGGGTTTCTGAGCAAAACCCTGGCCCAGGCTCTGCTAGAGAGGAGGCTCAGTGAGGAGGCTTAGCCACAGTGCTCTTAATCCGGCCTCCCTGACAAACACAATCAGCATCCGAGCAGCTTCCCTGGCACGGCTGGGAGCCTGGAGCACCCACGGGGCTGGATCTGACCCCAGGGCCAGCAGGGAATGCAACCAGTGGCCAGGGAAGTCCTTTACTATCACCACTTCAAATCTAAGACAGCTGCAGGAGGAAAGGGAAAATGGTTGAAAAGCTTTTCCAATTCCCACCCCTCCAGTGCGGTTTGGGGGCTGCGGTTTCCCCCGGCCAGAGTTATGGGGCACAAACGCTCCCTGGGGAACCATTGCACCCTGGAAAGGCAGAGGGGCACCGGAGGGGATGGGAGGGCATGAAACCATCTCTGTCAGTGGCTTGCAGTGCTCTCCCATTAACCTCTGGTGGGATTTTGCAGGGATGCAATGGAAGGATTAAATATAAGCAAGGAAGTGCGAGCAGATCTGGAGGAGAGGGAAGGGTTGGCAGACAACTGCAGCAGGGTTTGATTTATTGAGGGGTGCAATAGGTCTGGCCGCAGGTGCAAGCAGTGTAGATCAGGCGATGCCCAAGTCCCGGCTGTCAAATAAATCAACTGTCCCGACCCCACAGCCCAGGGATGGGAGGCAAGCTCAAAACCACGGGTGCAACATGGCAAGAAAGTTCTCACGCGTGTCCCTCACACCACTTTGAAAAGGTCTGCAAGGGAGGGAGCACATATCCACCTTCATGGAGAAAAGACCCCAAGATCTGCTCCCCAGCACATGTGCAAGGAACCCGGCCCCTGACTCTGATAGCTCACAGACCCCCAGCATTCAACCCATATTGATGGGGCCACATCCCACACACCACAGCCAGACTGCTCCTCTCCTGCTGGCACCCTTTGGGGGGGCACCCCTGCTTTTCACTCCCCATCACTGCAGGGAGAGCCCCAACATGCTGGCACTGCTGGGTAATCACCTCATCACCGCCACGCCAGCTCCACTTCCCCATGTCAGCCAGCCCTGGGAGTTAAGCCTGGATGGAGGAGGATTTAGAGGCAGGATACTAAATTGCATCGCCCAGCTCAGCGCTTCGCAATCACTTCTGCTTGCTCCACTGCTTCCCCTCCCATATCTGACCACCACTCGTCCCCACCAACACATCCACTTCGTCTCCCGTTCAGACATTTCATGGCAAAAGGCTACTGGAAGGTCTGAATTCGGCCAGGCTGGGAATCAGGTCACTGGCCACAGGGCTCAGCCCACCATGCCTGCTGTCCCTCCCATGTCTCGCATAGCCTTGCAAGCATCCTCATGGGTCACTAACTAGTGCCCCGCAGCGCCGGGAATTGCAGACTACCTGTAAAAAATGCACAAAAGGCAGCCAAATTATTATTAATAGGTTTAAGTTCCCTCTAGAGGGAATCCCCTTCACTCTACTGGTAATATTTAGAGGACTGCAGATCTAAAACCACTGAGCTAAGCACGTCTTTAGAAAGGAGATTAATGCCACCATATTATTCAAGAGACAACCACGAAGCTTAAGACAGGGGAGATTGCTTTGAAAATGAAAAAGTAACTGGAATGAAAAATCTTCCTTTGAGCACCTACCTCTGCATCGCTGCCTTCATCAGCCCTGAATGGCAGTGGTCCCAACTGCGACTGGAAGCTCCCACCAAGAATTGGGAGTACTGGCGTAGAAGAAGAGCCATCGCAAGATGCAAAGCACCACTGCCTGACCCGGTCCCCATCACCTGCCTCCCCAGCCAGGGATGGATCCATTGGCCAAGAGGAGGTGCGATCAGGAGATGAACTCCTTTGCTTCAGTGCGTAGTGATGTGATGATACATGCGGGTATCAAAGCACAGGAGGCACCGGGTCACAGCTGCCTCTGCATCCCACCTCTGAGGTGCTCCTTGAGCAGGGACCAAAGCCCTGTGCTGGAGGGGATGAAGCTGCAACCCAGCATAAAAGCTCCAACTGCTGCAAAACTGCGGATTTTCGCAAAGATCCCCACTTACTCACAGCCCGGGCAGGCCTTTAGGATGGGCTCAAAGAGGCATGGATGGAAGAACGAGCTGTATGGATGTCCAGCTGCCTCCTGCCAGGCTGCACACCCAGGGTATCCAGGCAGTAGAGAGGGATGCAGAGCAGATGGAGAAGGTAAAACAAGCAGAAGGACAGAAATGAGCAGAAACGAGCAAAAACGAGCTCCTCCCAGCTGCCTGCCCTTGCCGAGGCCGCCCGTGTGCCACCGCGGCGGTTGTATAATGCCAGATAAGGAGTGTCTTAGCGGTAGATTACATGGGCTGCTTAAGCGCTTTGCAAACAGTAGTTACAACACGCCAAGGAGAAAAACACCCTGCTGCTGGCAAGGGTACAGTCCCAGTGCCACTTTCCTAAGGACACCAGCGTTTCCCCAGTGCCCGAAAGGTGCAAAATTAAAGAAGAATAACAGCAGCCCTGACAGCTGCCCTTGGGACAGGCTGGGGCCGGCAGAAAAAACTGGCATCGCCCCGTGGCGCGGGGTGGGCCGGCCAGCCACTGGTGCTGCTCCCACCCCAAACCCACATGGTTTGGCTTCTCCCCACCATGCACAGGCTGGACAGGAGCAAACACAAGGGAGTATCAGGAAAATTTACCCCTGATTTATTCCAGGTTCGGAGCATTTGCACCCTAGGGGGACTTCAGCAG
>NW_010517548.1:4796-5008 GCF_000687285.1 Phaethon lepturus
CGCTCCTGCGGGAAAGAAAGCAAGACAAGCCATGAACCAGCAAAAGCGGTCAAAGATTTTCACATTAAAAAAGTTATTTTTGGCCAAAGTGCCCACCTCTGGAAGAGATGTTCTTCATCCAGAAAGCCCTGTTAGCACTTCAGTGTTACTGGAAAAGATGAAAGCAATGCTTTCCTCAGGTTTTCTTCAAAAAACCAATCATGAAAACAACT